>NW_025721161.1:300000-511788 GCF_922984935.1 Meles meles | reverse complement strand
GGGAGAAACTGCTCTGCCTGTAGTACATGAACGTTGTTTCCATTCATGAGATTATGAAAATTTTCATAGACAACTTCTTCCACTATATCTTCTAGACTTCTTTTTTTTCCTCCCCTTCAGGGATTTCAACAATTCTGACGTTGGAACGTTTCATGGCTTCATTTATTTCCCTGATTCTGTTTTGGTGGCTTCTGAGCTGTTTGTTCCAGGCTTCCTCCTGATCCTTTCTCTCTATCTGTTTGTCCTCCAGATCACTAATTCTACCTTCTATCTCAGTTACTGTAGCTTTTAGACAATTTAGATTAGATTGGAATTCATTGAGAGCATTTTGAACATCATCCCTGGTGGCTTTCAGTTCTGCCCTAACATTGTGAACATCATCCCTGTTGGCTTTCAGTTCTGTCCTAATCAATTCTGTTTGGTCATCCATGACTTTCTCCAACCTAGCTATTGCCTGGATAATTGTTAGCCTAAATTCCTTTTCTGACATATTGTCTATGTGGATAGCCATTAGTTCTGTTGTAGAAGGTCCATCCTCTGTATTTTTCTTCTGTTGGGCATTCTTCCTCCTAGTTATTTTGGTAAGAGATAACTGAACAGATGCAGCTGGATGTATCAATTGTGGTGCAGTCACGGTGCACCCTGGAACACTTCTGTGCAATCAGGATTCCTCACCCAAATGAGAGAAAAAAGAAAAGAAAAAGAAATAGAGTAGAAAGAGACAAAAAAAATAAAAGAGAAAAGAAAAAAAATAGAGAGAGAGAGAGACAGGAAAAGAAGGGAAGATAAAAGAGAAGGCTCAGGGGCACCTGGGTGGCTCAGTGATTTAGGTCGCTGCCTTCAACTCGGGTCATGATCTCAGGGTCCTGGGATCGAGTCCCACATCGGTCTCTCTGCTCTGCAGGGAGCCTGCTTCCCTCTCACTCTCTCTCTGCCTGCCTCTCTGCCTGCTTGTGATCTCTCTCTGTCAAATAAATAAATAAATAATCTTAAAAAAATAAAAGAGAGAAGGCTCAGCCCAAATGGGCTCCAAGGTAAGATTTATGAAGTATACAAACAAAAAGAGACAAACAAAAGACAGTTAAAAGTATATGACAGAATAAATGAAACAAGATGGGATTGGGAGGGAGACAAACCATAAATGACTCTTAATCTCACAAAACAAACTGGGGGTTGCTGCGGGGAGGTGGGATTGGGGGAGGGGGAGCGGGCTATGGACATTGGGGAGGGGAAGCGAACCATAAGAGACTATGGACTCTGAAAAACAACCTGAGGGTTTTGAAGGGTCAGGGGTGGGAGGTTGGGCAACCTGAGGGTTTTGAAGGGTCAGGGGTGGGAGGTTGGGGGAACAGGTGGTGGGTAATGGGGAGGGCACGTTTTGCATGGAGCACTGGGTGTTGTGCAAAAGGAATGAATACTGTTACGCTGAAAAAATAAATAAAATGAGAAAAAAAAAGTATATGACAAGAGAAAAAAAAAATATATATATATAAGAAAAAAAAAAAAAAGAACCTCAGTGTAGGCAATGAAGGTTATTTTGATTCTTCCTGGATGTATCTTGATGTTTTTGTTAAGGGACTCAACTTTCCTAAGATAAAGGGAGATTAAAAATTGATATGCCTATAGGGGTAACATTGATTGGGAAAGGGGATTACCTTGAAGTTTAACTCTATATTTATATTAGAAAATAAAAATTAAAAAAGAATAAACTAGACTAAACTAAATTAAGATTTAAAGAAATTTAAAAAATAGAAAAGCAAAAGAAACACACAGGTGTATGTAACAAAAAGTTCAGGTTAGAAGGTTATTAAGGAATTTGATGTACTGGACATCTCTCTGTGATGGTAAATAGGTTAAAGAATTATCTATATGTATAAAAAAAAGAACCAGAATATTGGTAAAGAGTTAAAAATAAAAGTTGTATTTTGGAAGTAGTGGTGGTTGTTCTCTTGTCATCTTTTAATTTTCTTCCTTCCTGGTTGGTTTTCTGGGGGAGGGGCCTTCCACGTGGGTTTTCAGACAATGATATTCCCTGAGTTAGGTCCTCTTCAAGGGGATGGGCTCTGAGGAAACCTTTTTTTTTTTTTTTTAAGGCTTTTGTTCTCTGGAGGTTTTTATGTTCTTTCATCTGTTTTATCTTGTCTTGACAGCTTTTGATTGTTTGTGGATGTTTAGAGGAGAGCAAACTGCACCCAGACCTCCCTCTCAGAGAGAAGCCTAGAATGCTCTGCAGAGCTGCTGGCAGAGTTAGTTCTGAGTCACGGTCCCTGGGGATGCAGGATTCCTCCTTGTACCCAATACCATGGCAGCGGCGGCTGTCTGGGCAGCTCCAGACCGCCAGAGAGGTTCCAAGCAATGATCACATACTGAGATTTTCCCGCTGGCCCCATCTGGGAATGTCTGGTTTTTCAGGATGCCAGAGCTCCAGGCTAGTACCTGTGCACATCTCTCCCAGGGGATGGTGTGGGACGCACGAGTTTCAGGAATGCCGGCTGGCCATGCTCCCAACCCCTGTTGGGAGTCGGACCCCACGTGTTCTCAGGCGCGCTGGTGGCTCAGGCACGCTGGTTGCTCAGGGACCAAGACCTGCTTTCTCTGCTGTACTCTCTCTGGCTCAGTACCAGGGGAGGCTGTCCTGGGTCCTGGGACTTAAGCTCCTGTCCCTGCCCACCCCGATTCCCACAATATCCCCCCCGCGATCTTTTGTTCTTTTCTTTTTGAGTGCTTTCAACCAGACTCCAAGCTAATGCTGGTCCCCAGACACAGGGCACTCTTGTTTTGGGGTAGTACTTTCCAATCAGTCACCTCTGGTGGCTCACTCCCCCTTTTGTTTATCTTCCGATATCAGTCAGACATTCCCACTCTGTTTTACCTGCCAATGATGTCTTCTGCTCCTGTAGAGATCCAGACATGTATAATTCTGATTGCAGGCTGATTTCATGGGTCATCGGAGTTCTTTGGTAGGTAATCAGCTCACTTTAGGGTACAGGTTGAAATGGCACCTCCTCCTACTTCCCTGCCATCTTGACCCCACTCCAAATTAATAAATTTATGAATGAAAAGGGAGAGATCTCAACTAACACCAAGGAAGTAGAAGCAATCATCAGAAATCATTATTAACATTTAAATGCCAATATATTAAGCAACCTAGATGAAATGGATGCATTCCTGGAAAACTATGAACTTTGAAAACTGAACCAGGAAGAAATTGACATATGACATATATCTATGAATAGATAGATATCTAGTAACAAGATTGAAGCACTGATCAAAACCTCCCAGAAAACAAGACCGCAGAACCTGACAGATTCCCTGGAGAATTTCACCAAGCATTCAAAGAAGAAATAAGACCTATTCTCCTGAAGCTGTTTCAAAAAATTGAAGCAGAAGAAAAACTTCCAGAGTCTTTTTATGAAGCCAGCATTACCCTGATCCCCAAACTAGGCAAAGACACCACCAAAAAGGAGAATTTCAGACTAATATCAATGATGAAAATGTATGCTAAGATTCTCAACAAGATCCTAGCAAATAGGATCCTACAACATATTAAAATGATTATCCACCATGACCAGGTGAGATTCATCCCTGGGTTGCAAGGATGGTTCAACATTCGCAAATCAATCAATGTGATAGTACAAATCAACAAGAGAAGAGAGAAGAACCACATGGCCCTCTCAATTGATGCAGAAGAAGCATTTGAAAAAATGCTATTGGTCCTCTCAGTTGATGCCAAAAAGCATTTGAAAAAATCCAGCATCTATTCCTGATTAAAACCTTCAAAGTATAGGGATAGAGGGAACATTCCTGAATTTCATAAAATCTATTTAAGAAAAATCCACAGCAAATATCATCTTCAAAGAGAAAAAGCTCACAGCCTTCCCGTTGAGAGCAGTAGCACTACAAGGATGCCCACTCTCACCACTCTTGTTCAACGTAGTATCAGAATTCCTAGCAACAGCAATCAGACACCAAAGAGAAATGAAAGGTATGCAAATTGGCAAAGAGGAAGTCAAACTCTCTGTCCTCACAGATGACATGATACTTTATATGGAATATCCATAAGACTCCACCCTCAAACTACTAGAACTCATACGGCAATTCAGTAACGTGGCACAATACAAAATAAATGTACAGAAATCTTATACACTAACAATGAAAATACAAAAAGGGAATTAGAGAATTGATTCCATTTACTATAGCACCAAGAACCATAAGATACCTGGGAGTAACCTAACCGAAGAGGTAAAGGATCTGTACCCGAGGAACTACAGAACACTCATGAAAGAAATTGAAGACACAAAAAGATAGAAGACCTTCCATGCTCATGGAACAAAAGAATAAATATTGTTAAAAATGTCTTTACTGCATAGAGCAATCTATACTTTTAATGCCATTCTGATAAAAATTCCACCGGTAATTTTCAAAGACATGGAGAAAACACTCTTAAAATTTGTATGGAATCAGAAGAGCCCCCGAAATATTAAAGAAATATTGAAAAAGAAAAATAAAACTAGCAGCATCACGTTGCCCGAGTTCAAGCTTCACTACAAAGCTGTGATCAACAAGATAGCATGGTACTGGCATAAAAACAGACATAGACCAGTGAAACGGAGTAGAGAGCCCAGATATGGACCCTCAAATCTATGGTCAAATGATCTACAAAAAAGCAGGAGAAAATATACAGTGGAAAAAAGACAGACTCTTCAATAAATAGTGCTGGGAAAATTGGACAGCTATATGTAGAAGAATGAAACTCGACCATTCTCTTACACCGTACACAGAGATCAACTTGAAATGGAAAAAAGACCTCAATGCGAGACAGGAATCCATCAGAATACTAGAGGAGAACATAGGCAGTAACATCTTCGATATCAGCCACAGCAACGTCTTTCAAGATATGTCTCCCAGGTCAAAGGAAGCAAAAGCCAAAACGAACTTTTGGGACTTCATCAAGATCATAAGCTTCTGCACAGCAAAGGAAACAGTCAAGAAAATAAAGAACCAATCCACGGAATGGGAGAAGATATTTGCAAATGACAGTACAGACAAAAGTTTGATATCCAGGATCTATAAAGAACTTCTCAAACTTAACACACAATAAACAGATAATCATGTCAAGAAATGGGAAGAGGACATGAACAGACACTTCTCCAAAGAAGACATATAAATGGCTCTCAGACACATGAAAAAATGTTCATCATCACTAGCCATCAGGGAGAGACCATCAAAACAGCATTGAGATACCACCTTACACCAGTTAGAGTGGCCTAAATTAACAAGACAGGAAGCAACGTGTGTTGGAGAGGATGTGGAGAAAGGGGAACCCTCTTACACTGTTCGTGGGAATGCAAGTTGGTACAGCCACTTTGGAGAACAGTGTGGAGATTCCTCAAGAAATTAAAAGTAGAGATTCTCTATGACCCTGCAATTGCACTACTGGGTATTTACCCCAAAGATACAGATGTAGTGAAAAGAATGGCCATCTCTACCCCAATGTTTATTGCAGCAATGGCCATGGTTGCCAAACTGTGGAAAGAACCAAAATGCCCTTCAATGGACGAATGGATAAGGAAGATGTGGTCCATATACATGATGGAGTATTATGCCTCCCTCAGAAAGGATGAATATGCAACTTTTGTATCAACATGGATAGGACTGTATGAGATTATGCTGATTGAAATAAGTCAAGCAGAGAGTGTCAATTATCATATCGTTTCATTTATTTGTTGAGCATAAGAAATAACATGGAGGACATGGGGAGGTGAAGAGGAGAAGGGAGTAGAGGCAAATTGGAACAGTAGATGAACCATGAGAGACTTTGGACTCTGAAAAACAACCTGAGGGTTTTGAAGTTGTGGGGGTGGGTGGGCCTGGTATTGGGTACTATGGAAGTCACGTATTGCATGGAGCCCTGCGTGTGGTGCATAAACAACGAATTCTGATTCACTGAAAAGAAATTTAAAAATAATAAATAATAATAAGAAGAAAACAGAAAAGAAAAATGTGACTTTGATTTCTGGAAATGTTCTTTTCCTTCATCTAGGTGTTGCTTACACAGGTGTGTTCAGGTGTTTATCAACAGTTATATGCCAATAAGTTAAGCAACCTAGATGAAGTGGATGCATTCCTGGAAAAATATAAACACCCAAAATTGAAACAAGAAGAAATTGAAAAATTGAATAAACCAATATCTAGTAACGAGATTGAAGCAGTGATCAAAACCTCCCAAAAAACAAGAGCCCAGGACCTGACGGATTTCCTGGGAAATTCTACCAAACTTTCAAAGAAGAAATAACACCAATTCTCCTGAAGCTGTTTCAAAAAATGGAAGCAGAAGGACAACTTCCAGACTCTTTTTATGCAGCCAGCATTACCCTAATCCCCAAACCAGGCAAAGACCCTACCAAAAAGGAGAATTTCAGACCAATATCACTGATCAATATGGATGCTACGATTCTCAACACGATCCTAGCAAACAGGATCCAGCAGCACATTAAAAAGATCATCCACCATGACCAGGTGGGATTCATCCCTGGGTTACAAGGTTGGTTCAACATTCGCAAATCAATCAATGTGATAGAACAAATCAATAGAACAAAACCACATGGTCCTCTCAATTGATGCAGAAAAAGCATTTGACAAAATACATCATCCGTTCCTGATGAAAACGCTTCAAGTATAGGGATAGAGGGAACATTCCTGAACTTCATAAAATCTATCTATGAAAGACCCACAGCAAATATCATCCTCAATGGGAAAAAGCTTGCAGCCTTCCCGTTGAGATCAGGAGCACGACAAGGATGCCCACTCTCACCACTCTTGTTCAACATAGTATTAGAAGTCTTAGCAACAGCAATCAGACAACAAAGAGAAATAAAAGGTATCCAAATTGGCAAGGAAGAAGTCAAACTCTCTCTCTTCGCAGATGACATGATTCTTTATATGGAAAACCCCACAGACTCCACCCTCAAACTACTAGAACTCATACAGCAATTCAGTAACGTGGCAGGATACAAAGTCAATGTACAGAAATCAGTGGCTTTCTTATACACTAACAATGAAAATACAGAAAGGCAAATTAGAGAATCGATTGTATTTACTATAGCACCAAGAACCGTAAGATACCTGGGAATAAACCTAACCAAATAGGTAAAGGATCTGTACTCGAGGAACTACAGAACACTCATGAAAGAAACTGAAGAAGACACAAAAAGATGGAAAACCATTCCATGCTCTTGGATTGGAAGAATAAACATTGTTAAAATGTCTATACTGCCTAGAGCAATCTATACCTTTAATGCCATTCCGATCAAAATTCCACCGGTATTTTTCAAAGAGCTGGAGCAAAGAATCCTAAAATTTGGATGGAATGAGAAGAGACCCCGAATTGCTAAGGAAATGTTGAAAAACAAAAACAAAACTGGCGGCATCACGTTACCTGATTTCAAGCTTTACTACAAAGCTGTGATCATCATGACAGCATGGTACTGGCATAAAAATAGGCACATATACCAGTGGAAGACAGTAGAGAGGCCAGATATGAACCCTCAACTCTATTGTCAAATAATCTTCGACAAAGCAGGAAAGAATATACAGTGTAAAAAAGACAGTCTCTTCAATAAATGGTGCTGGGAAACCTGGACATCTATATGTAGAAGAATGAATCTCGACCATTTTCTTACACCATTGTGGGAAGCCGCAGTAAGGCTAGAGACAAGAGCCAAACCAGGCTCTGACTTATGCCTCCTCCAACATCTCACTGCCTGATTTAAGGCAAAGTATAATGGAGTTGAGTTTGCATTGAGAAAGAGCCTTTGCTATTTGCTGCTTGCTCCCCTATGTGACCTCTCACATGCTCCTCTAGATAGTTGACCTTCAAGACAGCCTAGGTGCACTCATTAGTCTTCTCGTGGTTCTTGCTATCCTGTTATAAGCTACTAGATAATCTTTTAAGTGTGTTTATATTGGAATGATGTTTACCATCCACCATCTGGCATCGGTATGTCTGTAGCTAGTCATTAGTGGAAGTGATTATGGAGCTGATATGTAAACCTTTAATCATGCAGCAACACTTAGATAAATCACCTTTTCATTGTAAGACTTCTATATATTCCCATGGTTTTACTAATTAAGCGGCATAGGTGGAAATCATCCCCTATGCTCCTTCTGCCCCCGTCTCTTTGTCTCTTTAATTTCTTTTCACCATCCTTTTACCCTCAGGTTACTTGATCAATTTGTCACACGGGCCATGGCAAGTGGCGCCCAAACAGGGAAAGTGAGCAAAGGTCAAGGGAGTGCCACGCATACACAGGTAAGTAGTTACCACCATTCAGGTAAGAGGCGCCCGGACAGCATGGGCGACAGCAGGAGTATATAATGGGGCACTCTCAATCTGTGGAACAGGATCTCTTTGTGACTGCATTACAGGCTCTTTTAAAACAAAAAGGGTCCAAAGTCTCAAAGAAGGCTTTGCAACAATTTTTTGAAGTTATTTCAGCACTTTGTCCTTGGTTTCCTAAAGAGGGAACAGTGAATTTGCAATTATAGCAGAAGGTGGGTCAGGAAATTAAAAATCAGTTAAAAATTAGGGGCCCCGACACCTGCCCTGAAGGAACAATGAAAATTGGGAAGATATTAGAGAGGGTTTAGATCCGTAACATTCTATTGATATAATTTCCATCACCTGTCAAGAATCCTCTTATGACTTAATAGAGGAAGAGACTCAAACATATATGAAAGTTTAGGAGTCAAGATGGCGGGGAAGTAGGAGGAGGCACAGTTTCAACCTGTACCCTAAAGTGAGCTGATTACCTACCAAAGAACTCCGACCACCCATGAAATCATCCTGAGATAAGAATTATACACGTCTGGATCTCTACAGGAGCAGAAGACGCCAGTGGCAGGTAAAGCAGACTGGGAACGTCGGACTGATATTGGAAGATAAACAAAAGGGGGAGGGAGCTACCAGAGGTGACCGATTGGAAAGAAATACCCCAATACGAGAGTGCCCTGCATCTGGGAACCAGCATTAACTTGGAGTCTGGTTGAAATCACTCAAAAAACAAAGAGCAGAGGATCGCGGGGGAGGGAAATAGTGGGAACCTGGGCGGTTAGGGTCAGGGACCTAAGTCCCTGGACCCAGGACACCCTCCCCTGGTGCTGAGCCAGAGAGAGTGCAGGAGAGAAATCACGTCTCCATCCCTGAGCCGCCAGTGCACCTGACCCCTCAGCGCGCCCAAGAACGAGTGGGGTCTGGCTCCCATGAGGGGCTGGGAGCCTGGCCAGATAGCAATCCTGAAACACAACTGTCCCACACCCTCCCTTGGGAGAGGTGCTCATAGGTGCTAGCCTGGAGCTCTGGCATCTGGAAAAACCAGACATTCCCAGCCCGGGACAGCGGGAAAATCTCAGTGTGCGATCTCTGCTCGGAACTTCTCTGGTGGTCTGGAGCTGCCTAGACAGCCGCCATTGCCCTGGTATTGGGTACAAGGAGGAGCTCCTGCATCCCCAGGGACAGTGACTCAGAACTGACTCTGCCAGCAGCTCTGCAGAACATTCTCTCAGAGGGAGGTCGGGGTGCAGTTTGCTCTCCTCTAAAACTCCAAAAACCACCAAAAGCTGTCAAGGCGAGAGAAAACAGATGAAAGATCATAAAAACCCCCAGAGAACAAAATCCTGAAAAAAATAGTTTCCTCAGAGCCCACCCCCTTGAGGGGAATGGGAGGACCTAACTCAGGGAACATCATTGTCTGAAAACCGACGTGGCAGGCCCCTCACCCAGAAAACCAACCAGGAAGGAAGAAAAAAAAAAAGACTACAAGAGAACAACCACCACTACTTCATAAATACAACTTTTATTTTTAACTCTTTACCAATATTCTGGTTCTTTTTTTTATACATACAGATAATTTTTAACCTATTTACCATCACACTGAGATGTCCAGTACATCAAATTCTTTTATAACCTTCTAACCTGAACTTTTTGATACATACACCTGTGTTTTTCTTTTGCTTTTCCATTTTTTTAAATTCTTTTTTAATTTTAACTTAGTATAGTCTAGTTTATTCTTTTTTAATTTTTATTTTCTACTATACACATAGAGTTAAACTTCAAGGTAATCCCCTTTCCCCAATCAATGCTAGCCCTATAGGCAAGCCAGTTTCTAATCCCCTGTAACTTAGGAAAGTTAAGTCCCTTAACAAAAACATCAAGATATATTCAGGAAGAATCAAGATAACCTTCCTCACCCACACTGAGAATTTATAAACGTCTCCCAATTTTTCCTTCTGTCAGTGTCTCTGTGAATTTGTGTTTGTCCTGATAATATATAAATCTTATACTAGGGGTTCTTTCTGATGAGGTACTTTCTTTTTTTGCTTATATATGTATATTTTTTTCTCTTGTCATATACTTTTATCAGTCTTTTTGTTTTTCTGTTTTTGTTTGTATACTTCATAAATCTTACGTTGTGGTCCATTTGGGCTGAGCCGTCTCTTTTATCTTCCCTTTTTTTCCTCTCTCTCTCTCTCTCTCTCCTTTTTTTTCCTTTTTTCTTTTCCTTTTTTTTCCCTTTCTTCTTCTCTTTTTCTTTTTCTTTTCTTTTCCCTCTTATTTGGGTGGGGAATGCTGATTGCACAGAAGTGTTCCAGGGTGCACCTTGACTGCACAACAACTGATAAGTCCAGCTGCATATGTTCAGTCATCTCTTACCAAAATGACTAGGAGGAGGAATACCCAACAGAAGAAAAATACAGAGGATGGACCTTCTGCAACAGAGCTAATGGCTATCGACATAGAAAATATGTCAGAAAAGGAATTCAGACTAACAATTATCCAGGCAATAGCTAGGTTGGAGAAAGCCATGGATGACCAAACAGAATTGATTAGGGCAGAACTGAAAGCCACCAGGGATGATGTTCACAATGTTAGGGCAGAACTGAAAGCCACCAGGGATGATATTCAAAATGCTCTCAATGAGTTCCAATCCAATCTAAATTCTCTAAAAGCTAGGGTAACTGAGACAGAAGATAGAAATAGTGATCTGGAGGACAAACAGATAGAGAGAAAGGATCAGGAGGAAGCCTGGAACAAACAGCTCAGAAGCCAAGAAAACAGAATCAGGGAAATAAATGATGCCATGAAACGTTCCAAGGTCAGAAGTATTGGAATCCCTGAAGGGGAGGAAAAAGAAAGAAGTCTAGAAGATATAGTGGAAGAAGTTGTCTATGAAAATTGTCCCAATCTCACGAATGGAAACAACGTTCATGTACTAGAGGCAGAGAGATTTCCTCCCAAGATTTTAGATTCTCGAAAGTCCCCACGACACCTTATAGTTAGAATGAGGAATTATGTTTCATGACAGACCCTCTTAAAACCAGCTAAGACAAAGAAGCTTCTTACATACAGAAGAAAGCCATTTAGAATAATGTCAGACCTGTCCACAGAGACCTGGCAAGCCAGGAAGGGCTGGCAAAATATATTCAGAGTACTAAATGAGAAGAATATGCAAGTAAGAATACTCTATCCAGCAAGACTGACATTTAAAATGGATGGAGAGATAAAGAGTTTCCAAGACCGGCAAGGCTTAAAAGACTATGCAACCACCAAGCCGACAGTGCAGGCAATATTAAGGGGGGTCCTATAAAAGAGAAAAAATCCTAAGAATATCATTGAACAGAAATATAGAAACAATCGATAGACAGAAAGACTTCAAAGGCAACACGATGTCAATAAAAACCTATCTCTCAATAATCACTCTCAATGTGAATGGCCTAAATGCGCCCATAAAACGACACAGGTTTGCAGATTGTATAAAACGACAGGACCCATCCATATGTTGTCTACAAGAGACCCATTTTGAACCTAAGGATATACCCAGACTGAAAGTGAAGGGATGGAGAAGCATCTTTCATGCCAATGGGCCTCAAAAGAAGGCCGGGGTAGCGATTCTCATATCACATAAATTAGATTTTAAACTACAGACTGTAGTCAGAGATACAGAAGGACACTACATAATTCTTAAAGGGACTATCCGCCAAGATGATCTAACAATTGTGAATATCTATGCCCCCAATATGGGAGCACACAATTACATAAGAAAACTATTACTCAAGATAAAGAGTCATATTAATATGAATACAATAATACTAGGAGATCTTAATACGCCTCTCTCAGAAATAAACAGATCATCGAAGCAGAAAATTAATAAAGAAACAAGAGCATTGAATGAGACATTGGACCAGATGGACCTCATAGACATATACAGAACATTCCACCCGAAAACAACAGAATACTCATTCTTCTCAAGTGCACATGGAACCTTCTCCAGAATAGACCCCATACTGGGTCACAAAGCAGGACTCAACCGATACCAAAAGACTGACATTATTCCCTTCATATTCTCAGACCACATTGCTTTGAAACTGGAGCTCAATCACAAGGAAAAGTTCAGAAGGAACTCAAACACATGGAAGCTAAAGACCACCTTGCTTAAGAATGCTTGGATCAACCAGGAGATCAAAGATGAACTTAAACAATTCATGGAAACCAATGAGAATGGAGACACTTCGGTCCAAAACCTATGGGATACAGCAAAGGCGGTTCTAAGGGGAAATAAATAGAAATCCAAGCCTCCCTCAAAAAAAAATGGAAAAATCCAGAATACACCAGCTGTCTCTACACCTTAAAGAACTGGAGAATCAACAACAAATCAAACCAACTCCACATGCAAGAAGGGAAATAATCAAGATTATAGCAGAGATCAATGAGGTAGACACCAGAGATACAGTAGAACGTATCAATGAAACTAGAAGCTGGTGTTTTGAAAGAATCAATAAGATTGATAAACCATTGGCCACACTAATCCAAAAGAAAAGAGAGAAAGCCCAAATTAATAAAATTATGAATGAAAAGGGAGAGATCAGAACTAACACCAAGGAAAAAGAAACAATCATTAGAAATTTTTACCAACAGTTATATGCCAATAAGCTAAGCAACCTAGATGAAATGGATGCATTCCTGGATACCTACAAACTCCCAAAATTGAACCAGGAAGAAATTGACAACCTGAATAGACCAATATCTAGTAATGAGATTAAAGCAGTGATCAAAAACCTCCCAAAAAACAAGAGCCCAGGACCTGATGGATTCCCTGGCAAATTCTACCAAACTTAAAAAAAAAATAACCCCAATTCTCCTGAAGCTCTTCCAAAAAATTGAAGCAGAAGGACAACTCCCAGACTCTTTTTAGGAATCCAGCATTATCCTGATCCCCGAACCAGGCAAAGATCCTACCAAAAGGGAGAATTTCAGACCAATATCACTGATGAATATGGATGCTAAGATTCTCAACAAGATCCTAGCAAACAGGATCCAGCAGCACATAAAAAGATTATCCACCATGACCAGGTGGGATTCATTCCTGGGTTGCAAGGTTGGTTCAACATTCGCAAATCAATCAATGTGATAGAACAAATCAATAAGAGAAGAGAGAAGAACCCCATGGTCCTCGCAATTCATGCAGAAAAAGCATTTGACAAAATCCAGCATCCATTCCTGATGAAAACGCTTCAAGTATAGGGATAGAGGGAACATTCCTGAACTTCATAAAATCTATCTATGAATGACCCACAGCAAATATCATCCTCAATGGGAAAAAGCTTGCAGCCTTCCCATTGAGATCAGGAACACAACGTGGAAGCCCACTCTCACCACTCTTGTTCAACATAGTTTTAGAAGTCCTAGCAATGGCAATCAGACAACAAAGAGAAATAAAATGCATCCAAATTGGCAAGGTAGAAGTCAAACTCTCTCTCTTTGCAGATGACATGATTCTTTATATGGGAAACCCCAAAGACTCCACCCCCAAACTACTACAACTCATTCAGCAATTCAGTAACGTGGCAGGATACAAAGTCAATGTACAGAAATCAGTGGCTTTCTTATACACTAACAATGAAAATACAGAAAGGGAAATTAGAGAATAGTCTATTTACTATAGCACCAAGAACCATAAGATACCTGGGAATAAACCTAACCAAAGAGGTAAAGGACCTGTACTCGAGGAACTACAGAACACTCATGAAAGAAAGAAGAAGACACAAAAAGTTGGAAGACTGCTCCATGCTCTTGGATTGGAAGAATAAACATTGTTAAAATGTCTATACTCCCTAGAGCAATCTATATTTTAATGCCATTCCGATCAAAATTCCACCAGTATTTTTCAAAGAGCTGGAGCAAATAATCCTAAAATTTGTATGGAATCAGAAGAGACCCCGAATTGCTAAGGAAATGTTGAAAAACAAAAACAAAACTGGCAGCATCATGTTACCCTATTACAAGATTTATTACAATGCTGTGATCACCAAGACAGTGTGGTACTAGCATAAAAACAGTCACCTAGACCAGTGGAACACAGTGGAGAGACCAGATATGAACCCTCAACTCTATGGTTAAATAATCTTCGACAAAACGGGAAAAAAATATTCGATGGAAAAAAGACAGTCTCTTCAATAAATGGTACTCGGAAACTGGCAGCACCATCAATATGTAGAGGAATGAAAAATGACCATCCTCTTACACCGTACAGATAAACTCGAAATGGATAAAAGACCTCAATGTGAGACAGGAATCCATCAGAATCCGAGAGGAGAACATAGGCAGTAACCTCTTTGATATCAGCCACAGCAACTTCTTTCAAGATATGTCTCCAAAGGCCAAGGAAACAAAAGCGAAAATGAACTTTTGGGACTTCATCAAGATCAAAAGCTTCTGCACAGCAAAGGAAACAGTCAACAAAACAAAGAGGGAACCCACGGAATGGGAGAAGATATTTGCAAATGACAGTACAGCCAAAAGGTTGATATCCAGGATTTATAAAGAAGTTCTTTATAACTAAACACACACAAAACAGATAATCCTATCAAAAATGGGCAGAAGATATGAACAGACACTTCTCCAATGAAGACATACAAATGGCTATCAGACATATGAAAAAATGTTCATCATCACTAGCCATCAGGGAGATTCAAATTAAAACCACATTGAGATACCACCTGACCACCAGTTAGAATGGCCAAAATTAGCAAGACAGGAAACAATGTGTGTTGGAGAGGATGTGGAGAAAGGGGAACCATCTTCCACTGTTGGTGGGAATGCAAGTTAGTGCAGCCACTTTGGAGAACAGTGTGGAGATTCCTGAAGAAATTAAGAATAGAGCTTCCCTATGACCCTGCAATTGCACTGCTGGGTATTTACCCCAAGGATACAGATGTAGTGAAAAGAAGGGCCATCTGTACCCCAATGTTTATTGCAGCAATGGCTATGGTCACCAAACTGTGGAAAGAACCAAGATGCCCTTCAATGGATGAATGGATAAGGACGATGTGGTCCATATACACAATGGAGTATTATGGCTCCATCAGAAAGGATGAATACCCAACTTTTGTAGCAACATGGACGGGACTGGAAGAGATTATGCTGAGTGAAATAAGTCAAGCAGAGAGAGTCAAGTATCATATGGTCTCACTTATTTGTGGAGCATAACAAATAACAGGGAGGACATGGGGAGATGGAGAGGAGAGGGAGTTGAGGGAAACTGGAAGTGGAGATGAACCATGAGAGACTATGGACTCTGAAAAACAACCAGAGGGTTTTGAAGGGGCGGGGGGGTGGGAGGTTGAGAAACCAGCTGGTGGGTAATAGGGGGGGCACATTCTGCATGGAGCACTGGGTGTGATGCCTAAACAATGAACACTGTTATGCTATAAATAAACAAATAAAAAAAATTAAAAGAAAAACATATATGAAAGTTTAGGTGTCATAAATAACGCCTCCCCTCCTGCGGCCACACCTGACTTCTTGCCACCTCTACAGGAGGATCCCTTAGATGCCCCTGATGATGAGGTGCCTTTGGATGACAATCAGGAAGTTCTCCTTGCTTCCTTTCCTCCCATGGCCCCCTCTTTCCCTCTATTAGCTGACCAGATATCTGGCCAAGTCAGGAACTCTCTTTAGAGTCAGTTGTGAGGTCTCCAGAAATTCAAACTATGCCCTGTAAACACAGTCAGACCCACACATCTCCGATTAGGACTTTCAATAAAACAAAAAGGGGCTTAAATACTGGATTCCCATTAATGCAGCATCCTCAATCTGGGGTGCCTTATAAAGAAGGAGAACTAATGCCTGATAGCCTGTTTCCCATTAGCTCCCGTTCAACTGTTTATTTTAAACAACTCCCTGAAAGAGCTGAGCCATTAAAAATAACTCCTCTTCAAAGATCTCTTTTTTAGACCCAACAAACAGGGGAGGATACCTCGGCCTTTTCAGCATATCCTGTGACTCAGATGGCTAATGGTCAGAGAGCTTATAATAGTGTAAATTTTAAGATATTAAAAGAAATAAAAACAGTCTCTTCCCAATATGGTCCCACTGCACCCTATACTTTGTCCTTGCTGGATAGCATGGGTTTGGAAGCTTTATGTCTAGGGGATTAGAAGGTTATTGCACAGGCTTGTTTATCGGGTGGTGACTATCTATTATGGAAGATGGAGTTTTTTGAGACAGCTAATGAAATGACCATTTATAATCGAAGGACTAACATCCCAATTTCTTATGAGATGCTAATGGGAAGCGGGGCTTACTCTGAAGTTCAGGCACCAGTAGAATATCCTGAAATTGCTTACCAGCAAATTTCACAATGTGCTTTAAAGGCATGGAAATGACTTCCCTCTTCTGGGGCAAGAACTGAGGAATTATCTAAAAGAGGTCAAGGCCCAGATGAACCCTTTCAAGATTTTGTGGCATGATTATTAAAGGCAGTGGGCAGAATTGTAATTGATGGAGAGGCTGGAACAATTATTGTTAAACAGTTGGCTTTTGAAAATGCAAACTCTGCCTGCCAAGCTGCTATTCCAACATGTGTTGGAGAGGATGTGGAGAAAGGGGAACCTTCTTACACTGTTGGTGGGAATGCAAGTTGGTGCAGCCACTTTGGAAAACAGTGTGGAGATTCCTCAAGAAATTTAAAATAGAGCTTCCCTATGACCCTGCAATTGCACTGCTGGGTATTTACCCCAAAGATACAGATGTAGTGAAAAGAAGGGCCATCTGTACCCCAATGTTTATAGCACCAATGGCCATGGTCACCAATGTGTGGAAAGAATCAAGATGCCCTTCAACGTACGGATGGATAAGGAAGATGTGGTCCATATACTTAATACTCCATAGTATTAAGCCTCCATCAGAAAGGATGAATACCCAACATTTGTATCAACATGGACAGGACTGGAAGAGATTATGCTGAGTTAAATAAATCAAGCAGAGATAGTCAAGTGTTATATGGTTTCACTTATATGTGGTGCAGCACAAATAACATGGAGGACATAGGGAGATGGAGAGGAGATGGGAGTTGAGGGAAATTGGAAGGGGAGGTGAACCATGAGAGACTATGGGCTCTGAAAAACTATCTTGGGAGTTTGAAGGAGTGGGGTGTGGTTAGATCGGAGAGCCAGGTGGTGGGTATTAAGGAGGGCACATGTTGCATGGAGCACTGGGTGTGGTGCCAAAACAATGAATTCTGTTATGCTGAAAAGAAATAAAGAAATGTTGAAAAAGAAAAACAAAGCTGTAGACCTTATGTTGCCTGATTTCAAACTTTATTACAAAACTTTGATCACCAAGACAACATTGAACTGGCACCAAAACAGGCACATAGACAAGTGAAACAGAATAGATATCCCAGATATGGGCCCACAACTCTATGATCAAACAATCTTCTACAAAGCAGGAAAAAATATCCAGTGGAAATCAGACAGTCTCTTCTATAATGGTGCTGGGAAAATTGGAAAGTTTTGTATAGAAGAATGAAATCCGACCATTCTCTTACACCATACATAAAGATGAACTCGAAGTGGATAAAAGATCTCAACCTGAGGCAAGAATCTATCAAAATTCTAGATGAGAACATAGGCAGTAACCTCTTAACATCAGCCACAGCAACTTCTTTCAAGACATGTTTCCAAAGGCAAAGGAAACAAAAGTGAAAATGAATTTTTGGGACTTCATCGAGATAAAAAACTTTTGCACAGCAAAATTAACAGAGGGACCAAAGAGGGAACCCACAGAATGGGAGAAGATATTCACAAATGACACTACAGACAAGGGGCTGATATCCAAGATCTATAAAGAACGCCTCCAACTCAACAGCCAATAATAGATTCACATTTAAAAATGAGAAGCAACATGGGGAGTTAGGGGGATAGGAGAAGAATAAATGAAACAAGATGGGATTGGGAGGGAGACAAACCATAAATGACTCTTAATCTCACAAAACAAACTGGGGTTTGCTGGGGGGAGGTGGGATTGGGAGAAGGGGAGGGGGCTGTGGACATTGGGGAGGGGAGGCGAACCATAAGAGACTATGGACTCTGAAAAACAACCTGAGGGTTTTGAAGGGTCAGGGGTGGGAGGTTGGGGGAACAGGTGGTGGGTAATAGGGAGGGCACGTTTTGCATGGAGCACTGGGTGTTGTGCAAGAACAATGAATACTGTTACACTGAAAAAAAATAAATAAAATAAAACAAAAACATCAAAAAAAAAAAAATGGGCAGTAGATATGAACAGACACTTCTCCAAAGAAAACATGGAAAAATGTTCATCAGCATTAGTCATCAGGGAGATTCAAATCAAAACCACATTGAGATACCACCTTACCCCTGTCGAATGGGCAAAATTAACAAGACAAGAAACAAGTGTTGGAGAGGACGTGGAGAAAGAGGAACCCTCTTACACACTTTACATTCTTTATTTTTTTAATTTAATTTAAAATTTTTTCAGTGTCCCAAAATTCATTGTTTTTGCATCACACCCAGTGCTCCATGCAATGCATGCTTTCGCTTATACCCATCATCAGCATCACCCAAACCCCCACCTCCTCCCCTCCAAAACCCTCAGTTTGTTTCTCAGAGTCCACAGTCTCTTATGGTTCATCTCCCCCTCTCAATTCCCCCAACTCACTTCTCCTCTCCATCTCCCAGTGTTCTCTGTTATTCCTTATGCTCCACAAGTAAGTGAAACCATATGATAATCGACTCTATTTGCTTGATTTATTTCATTCAGCATAATCTCATACAGTCCCGTCCATGTTAATACAAAAGTTGGGTATTCATCCTTTCTGATGGAGGCATAATACTGCATTGTATGTATGGACCATAACTTCTTTATCTATTCATCCTTTTAAGGGCATCTTGTTTCTTTCCACAGTTTGGTGACCATGGCCATTGCTGCTATGAACACTGGAGTATAGATGGCCCTTCTTTTCAGTACATCTGTAAATTTGGGGTAAATATCCAGTAATGCAATTGCTGGGCCATAGGGTAGCTCTATTTTTAATTTCTTAAGGAATCTCCACACTGTTTTCCAAAGTGGCTTCACCAACTTGCATTCACAACAACATTGTAAGAGGGTTCCCCTTTCTCCACATTCTCTCCAACACTTATTGCTTCCTCTCTTGTTAATTTTGGCCATTCTAACTGGTATAAGGTGGTATCTCAATGTAGTTTTGATTTGAATATCCCTGATGGTTAATGATGATGAACATTTTTTCATGATTACATTTTTATCTCACCTTAAATGCCTAGACTAGAACACAGTCCAGAAACCGTAATGGCAGCTCAGCTAATCTCAGTTTGTTTGTGACTTTTGGAAGTCCCCTGTTCACAAGCCCACATGAGTCCTAGATGTACTGGGGCACAGGATAATAAAACAGAACATAACAAAACAAAGCAAAGGAAAAAATGGTTTAAAAGATCCGAGGAGGGACTCCTGGGTGAGTCAGTCAGGTATGCATCTGCCTTCAGCTCAGGCCATGATCCCAGGGTCCTGGGATTGAGTCTGGCATTGGGTTTCTTGCTCAGCTGAGATCCTGATTCTTCCTTTGCCTGTAGCTCCTATTAGTTGTGCTCTCACTCTCTCTCAAATAAATAAGTAAATTTTTTTTTAAAAAACGTTGAAGAACTGTGAGAACACTCTCTCTTCCTCTACCTTAAAATCCCAGACTGGAGCAAAGTCCAGATCATGGTAAACTTGCAAGCCCACATTAGCCACTGTGCAGTACTGGGGCACAGAAAACAAGCTACAATTTTGCATTTTTATATTTTTTTAACTTTTAGGTTTTATTTATGTTTTAAAATTTATATTTTATTGTTTTACTTTTTTCTTTTTGTTTTGTTCTTTTTTCAAGTTCTCTTTTTTCTTTTTTTCTTCTATTTATCATTTTACTATTTAAATTTTTTATTCTTTTCCTTTATTTTATCCCTTAAAAAATTTACTCTTTTTCTTTTTTTCTCTCTGTGAAAAGCCATGGTTTAAGAGAATAATCAACATATATAGCCACAGCTCCAGCCAGCCAGAAAAATTCACCAAACACACATGGTCTGCATAAGGGACAACATACACAAGACCACGCCTTCAACTTTAGAAGTGGCCGTTTCTCCTAATCTATAGGAAAAACAAAACAAAACAAGACAAGACAAAGCAAAACAAAACACAGAAAGTCAAGTAAAATGGGAGACACAGGAACATGCTCCAAAATAAAGAATAGGAGGAAAAAAACTCAGAGAAATAATTAAATGAAATGGAGATAAGCAATATGCCTGATGAATATTTTAAAGTAATAATCATAAAATTACTCATGGGGCTGGAGAAAATAATGGAAGAGTTCAGTAAGAAATTTAATAAAGAGATAGAAGATATTTTAAAATATCAGAACTGAAGAATGAAATAAGTTAAAAAATACACTAGCAGGAAACAACAGGTTAAAGGATGCAGAACATATCAGTAACTTGAATGACAGGGTAATGGAAAGCACACAAACTGAACAGTTAAAAGAGAAAAATAATTTAACAAAATGAGATAGATCAAGAAATTATTTGGACAACTTCAAGTTAACTAACATTCATATTATAGGGGTCCCAGAAGAAGAGAGAGAGGTATGGAAAACTTATTTGAAGAAAAAATAACCAAAAACTTCCCTAACCTAAGAAGGAAAATAGACATCCAAGTCTGAGAATCACAGAGAGTTTTAAATACAAAGAACCCAAGGAGGTTCCCACCATGATATATAATAATTAAAACATCAAATGTTAGAGTATCTTAAAGCAGCAAGAAGGAAACAAAAGTGCCTGCAAGGAGAAACCTCCAAGACTATCAGCTGATTTTTCAACAGAAACTTTGCAAATTGCTGAAAAGAAAAAATGCCTACAACCAAGTATACTCTACCCAGCAATGGTTTTTATTATTATTATTATTACATTCAGTTAGCCACTGTATAGTATGTCATTAATTTTTGGTGTAGGTCAATCAGTTAAGTGTCTGACTCTTGATTTCAGCTCAGGTCATGATCTCAGAGTCATGAAATGGAGCCCTGTGTTGGGCTCCACACTCAGTGGGGATTCTGATGGAGATTCTCTCTCTTTCTCCCCACTCTTCCCCCACTTGTTGTCTCTCTTTCTCTCCCTCTCTCAAATAAATAAATAAGGCTTAAGAAAAGAAAATTGTAGGCCAATATTCCTGATAAACACAGGTTCAAAACTTTCAAGCAAGTTATTAGCAAGCCTATTACAACAATAAAGAGAAGATACACTAGAAGAATCATACACCATGATTAGATGAGATTTATCCAGAAATAAGAGATGGTTGAACTGCATATCAATCAATGTGGTAAATAACATCAAAAGGATAAAGGAAAAAAATCAGATGAGCATTTCAATAGTTGCAGAGAAAGCATTTGACAAATTTCAACAATGATTTATGATAAAATATCAACAAAATGAGTTTAGAGGAAATATGTTTCAACAAATAAAGGCCACCTGTGTCAAGACTACAGCTAGCGTTATATATGGAGGTTAAAAACAAGAACTTTCCTCTAAAATCAGGAGGAAGACAACAATATTCTCCCTCATGATATTTATTTAACAATAGAATTCCAAACCAAAGGAACTAGCCAAGAAGAAGAAATAAAAATTGTTCAAATTTATAAGGAAGAAGGAAAGCAGTCACTATTAGTATATAGAATAAGATTATATGTAAAATAAAACCCTAAAGACTGCACTAAATATCTTATAGAACTAATGAATAAATTCATAAAGTTGCAGGATATAAAACCAATACCAAAATAAATGTTGCAGTTATATATACTAGTAAGCTCACAGAAAGAGAAATTAAGAAAAATTTCATCTGTAATTGCATCAAAAGAAAAAAAAAATACCAAGGAACATGTTTAAACAAGCAGTTGAAACACCTGTACACTGAAAAGTATAAGACTTTTATGAAAGAAATAGAAGAAGAGGGGCGCCTGGGTGGCTCAGTGGGTTAAGCCTCTGCCTTCAGCGCAGGTCATGATCTCAGGGTACTGGGATCGAGCCCCGCATCAGACTCTCTGCTCAGCAGGGAGCCTGCTTCCACCTCTCTCTCTCTGCCCGCCTCTCTGCCTACTTTTGATTTCTCTATCAAATAAATAAATAAAATCTTTTAAAAATTTATAGAAGAAGACACAAATAAATAGAAACATATACCATGTTCATGCGCTGGAAGAATATTGTTAAAATCTTCATACTGCCTAAAACAATTCAATCCTTACTAAAATTCTAATGGCAAATTATATAGAACAAAAAAAAAATCCTAAAATTTGTATGAAATAACAACAGGCCCTGAATAGTCAAAGAAATCCTGAGAAAGATTAAAAGACATCATGCTCCCAGATCTCAAACTATTTAACAATTACAATAATCAAAAGATTATATTATTGGCATAAAAACAGACACACCCTAGTGCCCCAGCAGCCATCAGTTTGTTTCCTGAGTTTGAGTCTCTTATGGTTGTCTCTGTCTCTGGTTTCATCTTGTTTCATTTTTTCTTCTCTTCCCCTATGATCATTTGCCTTGCTTCTCAAATTCCACATATAATTGAGATCATATGATAATTGTCTTTCTCTGATTGACTTCAATTTTGCTTAGCATAATACCCTCTAGTTCCATCCATGTAATGAAAATGGCAAGATTTAATTTTTTGATAACTGCATAATATTCCATATTGTGTGTGTGTGTGTATGCATACCAAATTTTTATCCATTCATCTGTCGATGGACATCTGGGTTCCTGCCATAGTTTCGCTATTGTGGACATGATGGCTTTAAACTTTGGAGTACAGATGTCCCGTTTGTATATTTGAGGTAAGTAGTAGCTCAATTGTTGGGTCATAGGGTAGTTCTATTTTTAACATCTTCAGGAACCTCAATACAGTTTTCCAGAGTGACTGCACCAACTTGCATTCCCACCAACAGTGTAGGAGTGTTCCCTTTTCTCCACATCCTCACCTAAGTGTGTTTCCTGACTTGTTAGTTTTTGCTATTCTGATGGTGTGAGGTGGTATTTCATTGTGGTTTTCATTTGGATTTCCCTGATTCTGAGTGATGTTGAGCACTTTTTCATGTGTATGTTGGCCATTTGGATGTATTCTTTGCAGAAATGTCTGTTCATATCTTCTGCCCATTTCTTGATTGGATTATTTGTTCTTTGGGTGTTGAGGTGGGGAGGGTATGTGTTGTGGTGAGCACTAGGTGTTGTGTAAGACTATGAATCACAGACCTGTACCCTTGAAACAAATAATACATTATATGTTAATAATAAAAAAGAAAAATAAATAAAATTTTTTAACATTTAAAAAAGAAAAAGAAAGACACACATTTCAATGAAACACAATAGAGAGTCCAGAAATAAATCCATGAATATATAGTACATTAATTTATGACAAAGGATCCATGAATATATAATGGGGAAAGGATAGTCACAAATACTGTTAGGAAATCTGGACAGTCATATGGAAAAATAAATAAATAAATAAATAACCCCTATCTCATACCATACAAAAGAATTAGCTCAAAATGTGTTAAAGATTTGAGTGTAAGACCTGAAATTATACCATTCCCAGAAGATAAATAGACATGTAATCTCCTTGTCCTCAGTCATGGTGATTTTTTTAAATTTGACACCAAAAGCAAAGGTAATAAAGCAAAAACAAATAATTGGGACTATAACAAACTTATAAGCTTGTTCACAAGAAAGGAAAACAGCAAAATTAGAAGGCAACTTTCATATTGTTTTATCATTCATAGTCGCTAAGATAAGGAAACAAGCTAAATGTCTGTCAACCAATGAATGAATAAACAATGAAAAATTATAGAATGTGAGATAAAATGGAATGTTATTCAGCCTTAGAAAATAAAGATATCTTGTCATTTGTGATTACATGGATGGGTCTGGAGGACATTTGGCTAAGTGAATAAGTCTGACTGAGAAAGACAGTCACCATATGATTTCAGTCACATATGGAATCAGCCACATATGGAATCCCAAACACACTTGAATGCACAAAAACAAGAATCAGACCTATAAATACAGAAAACAAAATGATGTTCACCAGATCGGAGAGGGGTAGAATGATGGGCAAAATGGGTGAAGGAGAGTTGGGGATACTGTCTTCCAATTATGGAATGAACAAATCACAGGAATAAAAAAGGCACAACATAAGGACTGTAGTCAATGGTATTTAAATAATGGTGTATAGTGGCAGATGATGGCTATAGTTGTGATGGCAGTAGTATAACATATAAACTTATCAAAACACTATGTTGTATACCAAAACTAATGTAATATTGCATGTCATATATACTAATATATTCTTAATATTATTTGGAAAAAAAGTAAAAAAAAAACGTATAAAGTAGTCAAGCCTAGTGCCTGGTACACAGTAAAACTCAATAAATTAAGGAGGTAGATTAATATGTATGTACATGGTCAACATACACAAATTTGTATAAATCAATCATTCAATAAATAAATACAAGTTACTCTTCTAACATTTGTCTTGATTATACAGTATTATTTACCACTCACTAGTGAAGCTAGTTAGGAATTTATATTTGGACCTGATTTTTACACCTCCTGGTTTCAGTCTAGGGAATTACATTTTTTTCAGACACCTTCTCCTTAAGTCCTAAATGTTGACTTTATTTAATATTTTACTAGTGAAATTAATTATTAGCTGGGTAATTCAAAGTTTTACTTAAGATGAGTACTGGGTGTAATACACAACTAATGAGTCATTGACCACTACACCAAAAACTAATGATGTAGTATATGTTGGCTAAGTGAATTTGAATTTTTAAAAAAGAAAATGTTATATACATCAGAAAAAAAAGATGTTGGGGCACCTGGGTGGCTCAGTATGTTAAGCCTCTGCCTTCGGCTCAGGTCATGATCTCAGGGTCCTGGGATCGAGTCCCGCATCGGGCTCTCTGCTCGGTGGAGAGCCTGCTTCCTCCTCTCTCTCTCTCTGCCTGCCTCTCTGCCTACTTGTGATCTCTCTCTGTCAAATAAATAAAATCTTTAAAAAAAAAAAGATGTTAACTGGCGTTTATTATTAACTCTAGCATGCACATATGTGGTAAACATATTTTCAGAACTCAAATTTGAAAACTATTCTATCAATGAATTGCTGTACCAAGCAAATAGAACTTTCTTAGAGACTAACTTCTGTGTAGAAGGATTATTCAATCCTAAAATTATGAAAACAAACTCCTGTGGTTATGATTTAATATCAATAATGCTTTATCCTTTATATTGCAATGGCATTTATGTTTATAACATTACAAAATTATAAGTAATTGAAATATAATTACTCACACTTGGGAAATTATTTGAAAACAATATGTGGCATCTTCTCACAGAAAATGTATACTGTCAGTCAGTTAAATAGTAGTAAAATAAACTGGTTTTCTCTAGAACTTGGTATCACTGTTTTCAGTCTACAGGAAGGATGACAGAAATAACTTTAACCCAAGCACACCCTTTTACACTGTGGAAAGACCATCACTCAACTAACTCAGAGTTCACACTTGTTAGCAAATACCCATTTGGACATTACTACCTAGTGGCCTCAAACAAATTAGCTAAATTGTTGGTGCCTTAGTTTCCTTATGTGTAAAATGAGATAAAATGAATACCTGCCCTATAGTCAAGAATACTATAGTGTACACTTAAAAGAAATTGCTAAGAAGTATGATCTCAACATAGATGTTCCTACCACAATCAAACAAATTGAACAATCACCACCACAATAACAAAAATAGCATCTGTTTCAAAGAGTTTAATATATTTGAATAAGTTAATATACATAATATCATTAGAATAGTGACTGGCATATAATGTAAAATAAATAAACCAAATAAAATATTCCATAAAAAAACAGTGTATTTGTGAAAAACAATGCAAACTTCTTCACCTATGTTGGTTTATTCCTAAATTTGGTAATAATATCTTTGTTATTTTTAAACATTTTATTTATTATTTGACAGAGAGAAAGCAAAAGTAGGTGAACCAGCAGAGGAAGAAGGATAAGAAGGCTCCCCATTGAGCAGAGAGCCTTACATGGCGCTTGATCCCAGGACTCTGGGATCATGATCTGAGCCAAAGACATATGCTTAGCAGACTGAGACACCCAGATCCCTAATCTGGTAATAATTTCAATCATAATCCTTTATGTCCTTTGATGTAGGATCACTGAGGGCTTCTTTTCATGGGTTAAAAGTTATTTCTCTGGCCAAATTCTGGTTGAATCATGAGCACAAACACATGAACATATTTTGAAGTTTGTACATTTTAACTACTTCAGTGCACAGCTAGTAGCACTGTAAGTGCATATGAGTGACAGAAACTCTTCCAATTTTACTAGTATTTACTAGTATCATGTACTCTATATAACATAATAAATGTAAGTTGACTAAGATTTGCCAGCGAAGAGTTCACATAAGTCCTTATTAGTATAAGCTATGGCAAATTGCATTTTGAGCATTTTACTTAAATAATTTTTCATTCTAAAATATTTTTGTCTCATTTTTTCTTGAGATAGAGTAAAAAATTCATCTTTGAAAAAATATGGATCTACAAAACATTTTGTTTTGTTTTGCTCCATTTTGTTTCCCATGCCTACAGTGCTTTAAATGGAATAAAAAATGTGTGTGTGGACTCTGAGAAACAAACTGAGGGTTTTGGGGGGGGTTGGAAAGGCCTGGTGGTGGGTATTAAGAAGGGCACATATTGCATGGAGCACTGGGTGTGGTGCATAAATAATGAATCTTGGAACACTGAAAAAATAGAATAAAATTTTTAAAAAATGTATGTGTCATTATGGTCCAACAAATTGAGGGGTGATATATACACTACTCAAATATTTTGGAAGTTAAAGAGTGTCCATATCTTATATACTTCATTTGACTACAGAAACAATATTTTAAGCTAATTTTCAAAAACTCTCCCCCAAATACTGCAAGATCCTTATTTTCTAGTCATGAAATGATCAAGCGTGTCAAAAAAAAAAGGAAGAAAGAAAGAAAGGAATAACCCCTTTTGAAACTACCTGATAATTCACAACTTGTCAGAGCTAATTGGTGTAGGGGTGGGCCAGGCCAGCTAGATGGAGACAGCCAATCAGTGGGGCATGCATATATTTACTGAGGTGAGTTGCAATCCCATTGGCCACCTGTGTGTGGGCCGGGCTCAACCACCTCTATAAAGGCTGGTCTGTGAGGCTGTGGGGAGTAGTAGCAGGAGGAGTTAGGGTAGCCGGTAGCAGGAGCCATTGGGAGCCGTTAGGGTAGTGGTAGTGTCAGGATTGTGAAGAGTGACAGTGCCCTTTTCATCGTCAGGAGCAGCATTGCTGGGAGCCTCGCCGCCCCAAGCAGTGGCGCTGCCAGGAGTGGCCTTGTTCTGGGGAGCGGCCTCACCACCCCAAGCAGTGGCGCTGACGCGAGCGGCCTCGCCACCGCAAGCAGTGGCACCGCCAGGAGTAGCCTCATCAGGAGCCAGCGGTGCAGCCTCATCAGGAGCAGCATTGCTGGGAGCCTCATCTGCAGCGGTGCCGCATGAGTGGCCTCGCTGCCCAAGCAGTGGCGCTGTCACTAGATGGCTGGGAAGTGGCCTCATCTGCAGCGGCCTCACCATCCCGAGCAGCGGTGCCTTCGGGAGCGGACTCATCTGCAGCAGTGCCACCATGAGCGGCTTTGCCACCCGAGCAGTGGCGCTGTCACTAGACGGCCAGGGAGCGGCCTCATCTGCAGCAGCCTCGCCACCCCAAGCAGCGGCACTGCCGGGAGCGGCCTCATCAGGAGTGGCCTGTGGTACAGTGAGGGTGAGGCAGGGAGCCTCCAGGAGGGACCTCAGGGCAAGGAGCCTGTGGCCCCAGCAAGGCTCAGGCACCTATGGTCAGTTTGATTTCTCATGCATGGGGCTTGGGCACCTACCGGTCAGTTTGATTTCTAATGCATGGGGCTCAGACACCTACCAGTCAGTTTCGTTTCTGATGCATGGCACGAAATAAAGCTTTGCTTGATTTTCGCTTTGTGTCAGTCTTGTTCCTTTGATCAAGGACCCTAACATTGGAGGCTCATCCAGGATCAAATGACGGGAACTGAGCCAGCATCGGAATTTCTGGAAAAAGCCTCTATTGATCTTGTCTGTCTGTCTGGTTGTGGAACTCCAGGGTATAGCCCACCGGGGAGAAGCTGGATGCAGCCATGCTCTCCAGGGCTGGAGTGGATGCAGGAATGCCCCATCCCTGTGCTGGTAAATCAACAGAGGGTTCAAGTCCCCCTGAGCGGTCAGGGTTTTGAGTCCCCCTAGACAGTTGAGGGATTCGAGTCCCCCTAGACATACGGGGGTTCAATTCCCCTAGATGGTCAGGGGGTAAAGAAATCCACCACCAGTGGCAGGTTCGGTAAGAATCATTGGGCCTGCAGTTGTCTTTGCCTGGTTCTTTTGTTGCCTGTTTTGTGGTTTGTTGTGTTTGCAGGCGACCAAGAAAGTCCCCACCAGCAGCAGGCTCTGAATGGGGATCGCCCAACCTGTGGTTGGCTCTGCCTTGATTTTATTGTCTGTTGTGTTGTTTGTTGTATTTGGAGAAATGGGACAAGCAGGGAGTAAGGGACCAGTGACACGACTAGGTCTTGCTTTCAAACATTTCAAGGATTTACAAGGTAAAGTCACTCAGTCAGATGATAAGGTTTACCCGGGAAAACTAAAAACACTCTGTCAATTAGAGTGGCCCACTTTCTACACAGGGTGGCAGCCAGAAGGAACATTTGCCTTGACTCAGATCTATTCTACCCTGAGTGAGGTCTTCTATCTATATCAAGACCAGGGGAGTCAAGATGGCGGGGAAGTAGGAGGAGGCACCATTTCAACCTGTACCCTAAAGTGAGATGATTACCTACCAAAGAACTCCGACCACCCATGAAATCAGCCTGAGATGAGAATTATACATGTCTGGATCTCTACAGGAGCAGAAGACGCCAGTGGGAGGTAAAGCAGACTGGGAACATCGGACTGATATTGGAAGATAAACAAAAGGGGGAGGGAGCCACCAGAGGTGACCAATTGGAAAGTAATACCCCAATACGAGAGTGCCCTGCATCTGGGGACCAGCATTAACTTGGAGTCTGGTTGAAAGCACTCAAAAAACAAAGAGCAGAGGATTGCGGGGGAGGGAAATAGTGGGAATCTGGGCTGTTAGGGACAGGGACTAAAGTCCCCAGACCCAGGAGAGCCTCCCCTGGTGCTGAGCCAGAGAGAGTGCAGCAGAGAAATCAGGTCTCCGTCCCTGAGCCGCCAGTGTGCCTGAAGGCCAGCATACCTGAGAACGAGTGGGGCCCAGCTCCCGTGAGGGGCTGGGAGCCTGGCCAGATGGCAATCCTGAAATGCATGCGTCCCACACCCTCCCTTGGGAGAGGTGCTCATAGGCATTAGCCTGGAGCCCTGGAATCTGGAAAAACCAGACATTCCCAGCCCGGGGCATTGGGAAAATCTCAGTGTGTAATTTCTGCTTGGAACCTCTCTGGCGGTCTGGAGCTGCCTAGACAGCCGCCGCTGCCCTGGTATTGGGTACAACGAGGAGCTCCTGCATCCCCAGGGACAGTGACTCAGAACCGACTCTGCCAGCAGCTTGGCAGAGCATTCTGAGGCTTCTCTCTGAGAGGGAGGTCTGGGTGCAGTTTGCTCTCCTCTAAAACTCCAAAAACCATCAAAAGCTGTCAAGGCGAGAGAAAACAGATGAAAGAATATAAAAACCCCCAGAGAACAAAAGCCTGAAAAAAACAGTTTCCACAGAGCCCACCCCCTTGAGGGGAGTGGGAGGACCTAACTCAGGGAACATCATTGTCTGAAAACCCACTTGGCAGGCCCCTCCCCCAAAAAACCAACCAGGAAGGAAGGAAAAAAAAAGAAGACGACAAGAGAACAACCACCACTACTTCATAAATACAACTTTTATTTTTAACTCTTTACCACTCTTCTGGTTCTTTTTTTTTAATACATACAGATAATTTTTTAACCGATTTACCATCACACTGAGATGTCCAGTACATTAATTTCCTTAATAACCTTCTAACCTGAACTTTTTGATACATACACCCATGTTTCTTTTTTTGCTTTTCTAATTTTTTTTAAATTCTTTTTTAATTTTAACTTAGTTTAGTCTAGTTTATTCTTTTTTAATTTTTATTTTCTACTATACATATAGAGTTAATCTTCAAGGTAATCCCCTTTCCCCAATCAATGCTACCCCTATAGGCAAACCAGTTTCTAATCCCCATATAACTTAGGAAAGTTGAGTCCCTTAACAAAAACATCAAGATACATCCAGGAAGAATCAAAATAAACTTCCTTGCCCACACTGAGAATTTATAACCACTCTCCCAATTTTTCCTTCTGCCAGTGTTTCTGTGAATTTGTGTTTGTCCTGATAATATATAAATCTTATACTTGGAGTTCATTCTGATGAGGTTCTTCCCTTTTTTTGCATATATCTATTATATATATATATATATATATATATATATATATATATATATATATTCTCTTGTCATATACTTTTATCAGTCTTTTTGTTTGTCTGTTTTTGTTTGTATACTTCATAAATCTTACCTTGGGGTCCATTTGGGCTGAGCCTTCTCTTTTATCTTCCCTTTTTTTCCTATCTCTCTCTCTCTCTCTCTTTTTCTGTTTTTCTTTTCCTTTTTTTTCTTTCTTCTTCTCTATTTCTTTTTCTTTTCTTTTTTCTCTCATTTGGGTGGGGAATCCTGATTGCACAGAAGTGTTCCAGGGTGCACCTTGACTGCACCACAATTGATAAATCCAGCTGCATCTGTTCAGTCATCTCTTACCAAAATGACTAGGAGGAGGAATACCCAACAGAAGAAAAATACAGAGGATGGACATTCGGGAACAGAGCTAATGTCTATCGACATAGACAATATGTCAAAAAAGGAATTCAGACTAACAATTATCCAGGCAATAGCTAAGTTGGAGAAAGCCATGGATGACCAAACAGAATTGATTAGGGCAGAACTGAAAGCTACCAGGGATGATGTTCACAATATTAGGGCAGAACTGAAAGCCACCAGGGATGATTTTCAAAATGCTCTCAATGAGTTCCAATCTAATCTAAATTCTCTAAAAGCTAGGGTAACTGAGACAGAAGATAGAATTAATGATTTGGAGGAAAAACAGATAGAGAGAAAGGATGAGGAGGAAGCCTGGAACAAACAGCTCAGAAGCCACGAAAACAGAATCAGGGAAATAAATGATGCCATGAAATGTTCCAAGGTCAGAATTATTGGAATCCCTGAAGGGGAAGAAAAAGAAAGAAGTCTAGAAGATATAGTGGAAGAAGTTGTCTATGAAAATTTTCCCAATCTCATGAATGGAATCAACGTTCACGTACTAGAGGCAGAGAGATTTCCTCCCAAGATTTTAGATTCTCGAAAGTGCTCATGACACCTTATAGTTAAAATGGGAATTATGTTTCAAGAGAGACCCTCTTAAAAGCAGCTAGGACAAAGAAGCTTCTTACATACAGAGGAAAGCCCATTAGAATAATGTCAGACCTGTCCACAGAGACCTGGCAAGCCAGGAAAGGTTGGCAATATATATTCAGAGTACTATATCGAGACCAAATACCATACATAGTGGCCTGGTGATATATGATAGAAGAGCCATCGTCATGGCTCAAGTCCCACCTTCCCCCTGCTAATGAAACCATCTCTCTCCCTCTAAGACAGGTCAGAGCACCAAAACCATAACAGACAGATGAGTTGGAGCCAGGGAAAAAGACCGTCCTACCTCCAACGGATGTGGAGGATGTGGAATTTCTCCCCTTTATCTGTCCCCTAAATCTGACTCTCAGTCCCGAGATGCCTTTACCAGTCCATCTCATACGCGGTGGGGTCTACCTATGGGACCACCAAGCAGAGAGACCACTCTGATCCTTCCCCTTTCCTCTATCCCCCTCATCCTCCCTTTACCTCACCAGTACTGTCTGCACCAATGCTGCCTCTCTGTGAGGTTGCTCTACCGGATGGGAGAGGTCACCCCCACCTAAGCTATATCCCTTTCTCCTCTTCTGACATCTATAACTGGAAGACCCAACACAAATCCTTTTCTGTCTACCCTCAGGATTTAATTAGTCTCTTGGAGACTGTTTTTCTTACCCACCAACCTATCTGCATGGATATTCAACAGCTCCTTATGTCTCTCTTTAACGAAGAAGAGAGGGATCACATCATGAGAGAAACCCATAAGGTGATAAGTGAGAGACTTGGCAGGGACCTCGATCCCCACCGAATGGAAGACTACTGCCCAAGGGAACCCCCTCACTGGGATTCAAATTTCAATGAAGGCAAGGAGAGCTTATGTTTCTACCACCAGGCTCTACTGGGAGGCCTCTGTGCAGCTGCAAGGAGACCCATAAATTTATCCAAAATTAGTATGGTAATTCATGGTAAGAATGTGTCTCCAGGAGCTTTCCTAGAAAAGCTAATTGAAGCCTATAAAATGTATGGCCCAATCGACCCTGAGGCACCCGAAAATCAGAGGGCAATGAATCTTGCATTTGTTAGTCAGTCAGCCCCAGATATAAGGAGGAAACTTCAGAAAATCGAAGGATTTGAAGGGAAGAATCTGACTGAGTTAGTGGGAATAGCATTAAAGGTGTTTAACAACAGGGATGCACAAGAGGATGAAAAACAGACAAAAAAACTGGTTAAGGTTTTGGCATTACATGAGGTGAGGAGGAAACAGGTTGGGGATAGTAAATGGAAGGAAAATCCTAAGCGCAGAGAAGGTAGGTGGGAAGACTTAGATTCAGATCAGTGTACTTACTGTAAGGGAAAAGGACATTGGGCCAGGCAGTGCCCCAAAAGGAAGACAGCAATGCTCGCCACCAGAGATATGAGGGGCCATGGTTCAGAGCCCCTCCCCAAACCTCAGGTAAAAATTGAAGTGGAGGGGAAATCAGTTGATTTTTTTGGTGGACACAGGAGCCCAATTTTCATCATTACTTAAACCTATGGGAAAACTATCTGGAGAAGAAGTCTGGGTACAAGGAGCAAATGGCACAGAGAGACATAAATGGACAACAGAAAGGACTTTAATTTGGCCTCAGGAGTAGTTAAACATCGATTTTTGATCCTCCCTAATGCCCCATATAACTTGATGGGAAGAGATCTCCGCCATAAGTTAAGAGCTGGCATTCAGTTATTGGAAGGAGACATGACTGTAACCTTGAGACAACTCACTGTACAGGTGCTTATGGCAGCAGTAGATGAATACCTCCTTTACAAGCCAGTCTCAAATCCAGAAGAGACGGAAGAGGGGAGCCTTCCCCAAATCCTACAGGTCGAGTTTCCTGAGGTCTGGGCAGAAGGGAAGCCCCCTGGCTTGGCCAAGGAACAACCTCCAGTGGAGGTACAATTAAAGGCGATGGCTATGGCTATTCACATTCAGCAGTACCCCCTTCCCCGGGAAGCAAAGGAAGGGATCAGAAAACACATTAACTGCCTCCGAGGAGATGGGATCCTAGTTCCTTGCAAATCTCCATGGAACACACCTTTGCTGCCCATCAAAAAGACCAAGACTGGGGAGTACCGACCTGTTCAGGACTTGTGGAAAATTAATAAATGGGTTGAAGATATCCACCCAACAGTGCCTAACCCCTATACCCTACTCTCCCTCCTGGGCCACAAAAGAACTTTGTATACCGTCTTAGATCTCAAGGATGCATTTTTCTGCATATCTTTAGCAAAGGAATCTCAGCACCTTTTTGCTTTTGAGTGGTCCAACCCACAGAAAGGGTTTCAAGGCCAACTCACCTGGACAAGACTTCCCCAAGGATTCAAGAATTCACCCACCATTTTTGATGAGGCCCTACACGAGGATTTGCGTGAGTACAGAACCTCCAACCCAGGAGTCACTCTTTTACAGTATGTTGATGACTTGCTGATAGCCGCTGAGAACTATGAGTCTCATAGTTCTTGCAGGGGACAAGAGCTCTCTTACAGACTCTGTAGGAAAAAGGGTATCGGGTGTCAGCAAAGAAATCACATCTCTGTCAGAGCCATGCCACTTATCTAGGCTTTGATCTTCACGAGGGAGTGCGTTCACTGAGTCCAGGAAACAGGTGATCACCCAATACCCTCGCGCCACTACGCCCCAGCAAGTGAGGGGTTTTCTTGGGACAGTGGGCTACTGTAGGCTGTGGATACCGTGGTTTGCAGAGATTGCCCGACCTCTCTACAAACTGGCAAAAGGGGGGCTCACTATGATAGAGTGGACAGCTGAGGCTGAAGGAGCATTTCAGGAATTACAAGCAGCCTTACTGCGTGCCCCAGCATTGGCCATCCCGGATGTTACCAAGCCTTCCACTTGTATGTGAATGAAAAAGCAGGAGTGGACAAAGGAGCTTTAACTCAAACCCTGGAGCATTGACAAAGGCCAGTAGATTATCTTAGCAAGAAACTAGATCCAGTAGCAGCTGGGTTCCCCCCTTGCCTCCACATAATTGCTGTCATGGCCCTCCTGGTCAAGGACACAAGTAAATTGACTTTGGGTCAAAATCTCATCTTGACCACCACACACGCTATCGAGGGCCTTCTCTGGACTCCACCAGGCCGATGGATGACAAATGCACGAGTGATGGGGTATCAGGCCCTCCTCCTCAATGAACCAAGAGTGACCTTCCGGCCCCCAGCGGTGCTAAATCCAGCCACGCTGCTGCCAGAGGAGCTGGCTGACCACCCACATGACTGTGGGGAGGTCCTAACCCAAGTTTCAGGAATAAGCCTGGATCTCAGAGACATTCCCCTCCTAGATGCTGAGATGACTCTGTTCACAGATGGGAGTAGCTACGTAATCAATGGAAAGAGGTATGCGGGGGCTGCAGTAGTTTCTCCTGAGCAGAAACTCTGGACAGCAGCCCTGCCACATGGAACTTCGGCACAAAAAGTGGAACTGATTGCACTCACTAAGGCATTGCAGATGGCCAAAGGTAAAACCGCCAACATGTATATGGACAGCAGGTATGCCTTTGCTACTCTCCATATACATGGTGCTATTTATAAAGAAAGGGGCCTATTAACAGCAGAAGGAAAATGAATTAAAAACAGAGGAGAAATATTGGCTCTCCTCCAGGCTATTTGGGACCCAAAAGACGTGGCCGTTATGCATTGCCCGGGACACCAAAAGAGGACTGATCTGATTTCAAAAGGAAACCAATTAGCAGATCAAGCCGCAAAGCAAGCAGCCCAAGAAACAGTGCAAGAACTGGTTACACTCCCAGTTCCAGCCCTACCAGAAAAACCGAACTATTCAGAAGAAGATTTAAAGTATTTACAGAAATGGGTTAAATTGGACTATGAAGAGGACTGGGCTAAGACTGAAGCAGGAAAAATAATTCTTCCTCGAAGACTAGGCAAAAAGTTAGTAGACCAGATGCATCAGGGTACTCATTTGGGGATACACAAACTCAAGGAGCTTATAGGCAAGCAGTTCCAGGTTTCTAAATTAGGGCGTATGGTTCAGGATGTAGTTGATAGATGTGCTCAATGACAGGCAGTTAATGTGGGAAGAACTAAAATGGGAAGAGGGAAAGGAGAAAGAGGTAAGGAACCAGGAATTTATTGGGAAATAGATTTTACAGAAATGAAACCTGGAAAATATGAGCACAAGTACATGTTAGTTTTTGTAGATACCTTTTCAGGCTGGGTAGAGGCTTTTCCCACCAAACATGAGACGGCAGGAGTGGTAGCCAAAAAGCTACTAGAAGAAATAATTCCTAGGTTTGGGCTGCCTCTCACAATCAGGTCAGACAATGGCCCTGCATTTGTGAGTTCAGTCTCACAGGCATTGGCCAAGGCCATGGGCACTAATTGGAAACTATATTGTGCCTACTGGCCCCAGAGTTCCGGGCAAGTGGAGAGAATGAACCGGACTCTTAAAGAGACCTTGACAAAACTAATTCTGGAGATTGGCGCCCTCCTCAGGGCACGATGTACACCCTATTTAAGCAAGGTGTCCCCATTTGAAATAATGTTTGGGAGACCCCCCCCAATCTTCAACTACAAGAAGTTGCCCTAGCAGAAATGACTGACCAATCTGTACTGCAGTCACTGCAGGCATTACAGTCTATCTTAAAAAAAGCCCACTCAGGGATCCTGACTGCCCGCACTGGGATGGAGGCCGAGGTGGAACCACATCCTTATCAACCCGGGGACTTGGTTTGGATACATCGCTATCAAGTGGGAAACTTGGAGTCTTTCTGGAAGGGACCATTTACTGTTATCTTGACCACCCCCACAGCAGTAAATGTAGAAGGCATTAGGGCCTGGATTCATGCGGGTCAGGTCAAACGAACTGAGGACGAGAACACCCCCCAGAGACGGAAGCTGCAGCCGACAGACCCTGTTGACCATGGACTAAAGCTAAGGCTAAAAAACCCTGAGTTTATTTTTGCTCCTATTGTTACCTGTTGAAAGGTCAAGGATTTGACTAATTTCCAAAGAAAAGGGGGGGATATAGGGGTGGGCCAGGCCAGCTAGATGAAGACGATCAATCAGTGGGGCATGCATATATTTACTGAGGTGAGTTGCAATCCCATTGGCCACCTGTGTGTGGGTCGGGCTCAACCACCTCTATAAAGGCTGGTCTGTGAGACTGCACGGGGGAGTAGTAGCAGGAGGAGTTAGGGTAGCTGGTAGCAGGAACCATTGGGAGCCGTTAGGGTAGTGGTAGTGTCGGGGTTGTGGAGAATGACAGCGCCCTTTTCATCATCGGGAGCAGCATTGCTGGGAGCCTCGCCACCCCAAGCAGTGGCGCCACCGGGAGCAGCCTCATCTGGAGCGGCATTGCTGGGAACCTCATCTGCAGCGGTGCCGCCACGAGTGGCCTTGCTGCCCGAGCAGCGGCGCTGTCACTAGAAGTCCTGGGAGCTGCCTCATCTGCAGCGGCCTTGCCACCCCAAGCAGCAGCGCCGCCGGGAGCGGACTCGTCAGGAGTGGCCTGTGGTACAGTGAGGGTGAGGCAGGGAGCCTCCAGGAGGGACCCCAGGGCAAGGAGGCGGTGGCCCCCAGCAAGGCTCAGCACCTACCGGTCAGTTTCATTTCTGATGCATGGCGTGAAATAAAACTTTGCTTGATTTTTGCTTTGTGTCATTCTCATTCCTTTCATCCCTAACAATTGGAAATGGGTAAACATGCAACCAAATTTGTGGTTTTATGGAATATATTCAACAAGGCTCAGCTTACACCCCAAAAGCCCATAATTCCACTTGGAAAAGTCCATTCCACTTAGATCAACACTATTCAGCTCATCTTCCTACTCTCCTGGTCTTCAACCAAGTGTTGCTCTTCTCCAATAGATTCCCAGTGATTTAACTTTTCTACAATCCAAATCTGGTCATTTTGTTATCATTTGTAAATGTCTTGGTCATGAAAGGACAGGAAACGAAGGTATAAGGTGAACCAGGAAGGAGGTGCTATTGGGACATTTCTCTCCTGTTTGGTCAACCACCTGAACTTTGCTTATAGTGCTCCTTTATTGTGGCATCATGTCGTCGCTCCTTGAGCAAGAGCCCTGGTCCCAGCCTCCTGTACTCATATGAAGGTAGCATCTGGTCACCATTCAACACTGAGATCGAGGGTCTCCTTCCAGCTTCTTTGTTTGGCTGAATTCACATGTCATAGGTAGAACAGGTATGTCCTTATGAGCTATGCCTTTTCTACATGAGCCTCAAAATAATTTGTGTATTTTACTACAACTATTTTCACAAACTACACTTATAGACCAAATCCCTTAGGGATAGTAGACATTTGTTATTTATATGTTAAATTCAGTTTGCTATTAGTTATTTGTTTATTTTATCATAAGATGTGCTTTTTGAATAAATGAAAGATTTGTTGTTTGATGGTCTTCCTCTGCTTGTTTGTATAAATGACATACTTCAAATCTCAGCTGGTATTACTTTATGCTGGAAAGCTGCCCTAAGCCTGGCTTCTTGGGATTAATATTTTTCACACAGTACATTCTACCACAATGTACTAATGATTTCAGAGAGATAACAGCCACTGAATGTCTTCAGTTTTGAAACCTAAGGAATGAAATCGATCTAATTAAACAGCACAACAACTGGATTGATGCAGTAATGATCAGCCATGTTAATTTTTGAATGATTTTCAAGATTTTCCACTTAAAATGACACTATGCATCAAGGACAAATTTTTAACATAGCCAAAAGTTTGATACTTTATATTTTATTCCCAAGTAATTTCAAATTTGTAGAAAATTAGTATGAATAGTAAAAGTAGTATTAATATTAATAATAGTACAATAAAGAATTAATATACCTTTTTCCTAGATTCAAGTATTAGCATTACACCCCATTTGATTTATCACTTCTCTCTCCATCTGTCTGTCTCATATCACCTTATGACCCTTGTTTCTGAATATCTTGATATGTATTTCATACAAATATGAGTATTTTCCCACAGAATCACAGTGCAGTTGTAAATTTCAGAAAAATATAACATGGGTACAATGCAATTGTACAAATATTTTGAATACAGAAGTGTAAAAATGAAGAGCTTTTCAGTATAAGGAAACAATTCCTCTGAAAGGGATGAATAGGTGTTGACATATGGTATGAGAACCTGAAGAATAACGTTGGCATAAGATCCTAAAGTTCTAATTTGTAGCATGAAGGAAAAGAAACAGTACAAATATTTCCTACTTTATACTTTCATGTAAGACAGATCCCACATTCAACATTTTTTTTAGAGCCCTTGTTACATCCTTATTCCTAAGACTATAAATTAAAGGATTTAGAACAGGAGTGAGTATAGTGTAAAAGACAGATACAATCATGTCCTTCTTTGGGGTGTGATAGGAGGTGGGAAGCATGTAGGTATAGACAGCAGCACCATAGAAGAGGATGACTACCATCATGTGGGAAGAACAAGTGGCAAAGGCCTTCTTCCATCCCTCTGCTGAGTTCATCCTGTGGATGGTGAAGAGGATGAAAGAATAGGAGCTTGAAATGATTGTCACAGGGATGAGGAGCATGAGAACACAGCACAGGTACATGAGGGTCTCATAGAGGGAAGTGTCTGAGCAGGAAAGCTTCATTACAGCAGGGACCTCACAGAAGAAATGATGGATCTCCCGGGATCTACAGAAGGGGAAGGTCATGCTGACGGATGTGAGCATAAATCCATCCACAGATCCTAGAAACCAGGAAGAAGACACCAAGAGGAGACACACCCTATAGTTCATGAGGATAGGATAACGGAGTGGATGGCAGATGGCCATATAGCGGTCATAGGCCATGGCAGCTAGAAGGAAAAATTCTGAACCTCCTAGTGTCAAATAAAGAAACATTTGCATCCCGCATTCAGGGGCTGAGATCTTATTCACTCCTATGACCTGGTCCATGAGCATCTTGGGCACAGTGACAGAAATGTACATCACATCCATGAGAGACAATTGGGTGATAAAAAAGTACATGGGGTTGTGCAGGTGAACATCACACTGTATCAGAAGGATCAGGATGGTATTTCCAGACAAGGCCATTAGGAAAACCACAAAAATGACCACACAAAGAAGAGTTGGGTGGTTGGATTGACTGAAGAGTCCCACTAGTTCAAAATCTAATCGTCCAGTATGGTTGGCCACCCAAGTGGTATTCTCCATTGGATTTTACCTGAATCACCAAGGAGAACTGTAGAGTTAATAGATCACTCATGGCATATGACAACCTGAAATAAAATTTTAGTGAGCTTGTGTGTGTGTCTGTGTGCATGTTTACACACAGAAACCCAGGGTACTAATAAAGAGAAATTCCAAGGACTTGCAAATTGTAGGAGTATAAATTACCTGTAATTGAACAAATTTAATAGAAATTTAGGAATTCACAAATCAAAAATACAGTACCTTAGGGGAACCTGAGTGACTTAGTTGGTTAAGTCCCCAACTTTTGACCAAGTTTTTTTTTTTTTAATATTTTATTTATTTGACAGACAGAGATCACAAGCAAGCAGAGAGGCAGGCAGAGAGAGAGGGAGCAGGCTTCCTGCTGAGCAGAGAGCCTGATGCGGGGCTCGATCCCAGGACCCTGAGATCATGACCTGAGCCGAAGGCAGAGGCTTTAACCCACTGAGCCACCCAGGTGCCCCTTGACCAAGTTTTGATCTCAGGGTCAGAGTTTGAGAACTGCTCCACTAGACTCAATACCAAGCAGGGAGACTTCTTGAGATTCTCTTTCTCCCTCTCCCTTTGCCCTGTCTCCTGTTATCTTTCTCTCTCTGTAAAACAAAAACAAAAACAAAAAGCAAAACCAAAAAAATACATCTTTTAAAAAAATATTCATGCCTTAATAATTCCACTACTGGTTATGCATTTCCCCAAATAAAGCAAAAACACTAATATATGGACATATATGTTTATTTTAATTTTTACCAGATCTTCATATGACCTTTTTTAACATTTTTATTCAAATTCCAGTTAGTTTTTATACAGTGTAATTTTGGTTTCAGGTGCCACATACAATGCAATATTGGTTTCAGGTACACAATATAGTGATTCAACACTTCCATACAACACTTGGTGCATACCACAACATCTGCATTCTTTAATCTCCATCACCTATTTAATCCATCCCCTTCCCACTTCCCTTTGGTAACCATCAGTTTATTCTCTATAGTTGCCTCTCTCTTTCCCCCCCTTTACTTATTTGTTTTGTTTATTAAATTCAACATATAAGTGAGATCATCTGACATTTGTTTTTCTCTGATTAACTTAGTTTGCATAACTTATTCTCTAGCTCCATCCATAACAATGAAAATGGCAAGATTTCATTCATTCATATATTTATATATGTACCCCTATTCTTATGCTATTCTTATTCACAATAGTTAAGATATGGAAACAATCTTTCCATATGGAATCTAACTGTCCATTAATAGATGAATCTTTAAGGAAGGAGTGGTATGTATGTGTGTGTTTGTATATTCCGTGCAGACAATGGACCATTATGCAGCCATAAAATCCATAACATTGTGCCCTTTGTAACAACATGGATGGGCCCACATGGTATTATATTAAGTGAAGTAAGTCAGACTGAGAAAGACAAATGCCACATAAACTCAGTTCTGTATGTGGAATGTAAAAACAGAAATGAATGAATAAGCAAAAAGCTAACCATATGTGTAAATACAGAGAAGAAACTGATGGTTGCTAGGGAAGAAAGTGATGGAGCAGTGACAAAATGGGTGAAGAAGAATGTGAGATACTGTCTTCCAGTTATGGAATAAATAAGTCACAGGAATAAAAGGCTCAGCATAAGGAATATAGCCCATTAATTGTATATTTTGTTTTATTTTTTGTATTTTTTCCTTCATTTTTATTTTATTATTTCTTTAAATTTGAGTATAGTTTACAATGTTCCATTAACAAGTTTATACACTATGCTATATTCATCATAAATACAGCTACCATCTATCCCATTGCATTTTTATTAAAATATTGACTGTATTCCTGTGCCTTATCATTCTATAATTAGGGGCCTGTACCTCCTTCTCCCCTTCACCCATTTTGACCCACTCTCCATCACCCTGATAATGTCTCATGACAGATGGTAAGTACACTTGTTGTGAACATAATAACTTAACCTTGTGAATCACTATGTTGTAAATATAAAGCTGATGGAACACTGTGTGACGATTATATTCAAATAAAAATATTTTTAAAAGGATATTGGTAGGGGGAGGGAAGCAAGATGGCAGAAGATTAGAGGATCTCATTTCATCTGGTCCCTTGAATTTAGCTGGATAACATTCCAACCATTCTGAACACCTATGATTTCAACCATAGATGTTTAAGAAAATAATTTTTGGATTCTACAAATAGTAAAAAGACCACTTTTTATAAGTTAGGAGGTATGGAGAAGTGAATTTGATGGGATAGTTGGATGACAAATGGTGGGGAGTGGGATCTTCCATGAGGGAGCTACCAGAAAGTGATATAGCCTGAGTGCAAAATCAGAACTTTTAGAAGTCTGCCCCAGTAAAAGACATCCCTGCCTGAAAGATGTTCATGTGGCAAAGCAGGGAAGAATCCTAGGTGGGAGGCTGTGGTTTCAGGAAATCCAGGGTTACAGAAAGAATAAGAGTTCCTGAATCAGCAGAGTTTCCAAGCATTTGAGCAGGAAACAGTCTATGGTCAGTGAGCCTGGGAAGGGGGTTCTCATATCCATTTGCCCTAAACCACAAACTGAGGCACCACTGGATGACTACTCTCCATGTGGGGGCCCAAAAAAGGACAGAAACATGGTGACCTTCCACTTTCCCCAGGAGGACTGGTGCAGAAATGCACCACAGAAGTCTGAACTTTAGCACACAGAAAAGTGAGGACTGCTTATCCCTGAGGATTTACTGGGAAGATGGGGCTGCCATATTTCAGCTTCAGGGATGGAGATCAGCCTGACTATTTTTACTTTCATCCTCTAAAGAGGCACAAAAGCCTTAGGGAACAAAAGCCCCAAGCAGCAACTAATGGACAGGAGAGGAGAATTTGATATATCACTGATTCCATAAAATGAAACAATATTGGAATTATTGGAGTCTCAGGGAAAGAAGAAAGAGAGAGAAGGACAGAAGGTGTACTTGAGCAAATCATAGTTGAGAACTTTCTTAATCTGGGGAGGGAAACAGGGATTTATTTCCAAAAGGTAAAAGGAACACCCCCTAAAATAAATAAAAATAGGTCAATACCCTGAAATATAATAGTTAAGCTTGCAAATTTCAGAGATAAGGAGAAAATCAATATTCAATAAATGGTTCTGGTAAATATGGACAATCACATGGAGAAGAATGAAACCGGATGATTTTCTTACATCATACACAAAGATAAACTTAAAATGGATGAAAGACCTAATGTGAGACAGGAATCCATCAAAATCCTAGAGGAGAACACAGGCAGCAATCACTTTGACCCCAGCTGCAGCAACTTCTTCCTAGACACATCTCCAAAGGCAAGGGAAACAAAAGCAAAAAGGAACTTCATTTTTTGGGACTTCATCAAGCTAAAAACTTCTGCACCACAAAGAAAACTAAAAGGCACCAAATGGAATGGGAGAAGATATTTGCCAATAACATATCATATAAAAGGCTAATTTCCAAGATCCATAAAGAACTGCTCAAACTCAACACCCCAAAACTATAATCCAGTCAAGAAATGGGCAGAATGCATGAAAGACATTTCTCCCAAGAAGACAAACAAATGGCCAACAGACACATGAAAAAAAAATGCTACACATCACAAGCCATCAGGGAAATGCAAGTGAAAACCACAATAGATACCACCTCACACCAGTCAGGATGGCTAAAATTAATAACTCGGGAAACACTGATGTTGGGGAGGAAGCAGAGAAAGACGAATCATCATAACTTGTTGATGGGAATCCAAATTGGTGCAGCCCCTCTGGAGAACAGTGTGGAGGTTCTTTAAAAAGTTAAAAATAGGGCTACACTATTGCACTACTATGTATTTACCCCAAATATACAAATGTAGTAATCCAAAGGGGCACCTGTACCCCAATGTTCATAGCAGCAATGCCCATAATAGCTAAAAAGTAGAAAGAGCTGAGATGTACATCAACAGATGAATGGATAAAGTACATGTGTTTCATATATACAATGAAATTTAGTCACACATCAGAAAGGATGAATACTTACCACTTACATTGACATAGATGGAACTGGAGGATATTATGCTGAGTAAAATAAGTCAATCAGAGAAAGACAGATTATCCTATGGTTTCACTCATATGAGCAATGTAAGAAACAGCACAGAGGATCATAGGAAAAGGGAGGGAAAAGTGAATGGGAACTCACTAGAGAGGGAGAGAGACAAACCATGAGAAAATCTTAGCTATTGGAAACAAACTGAGGGTTGCTGGAGGAGTGGTGAATGGGGGATGGAGTAATTGGGTTATGGACCTTATTGAGGGCATGTGATGTGATTATAACTGGGTGTTATATGCAACTGATAAGTTATTAAACATCTGAAACTAATGATGTACTATATGTCGACTAATTGAATTTAAATTAAAAAGGGATATGGGTAACATAAAAGATTTCCACAGTTCAGGGTTTTGAGAATTCCTGATTACAGTGTTGTTTATCAATGAATATAGAATATTCCGCAATCACTGCCCTTTGAAAACACAAAAAGTGAATCATTAAAAAAAGAATAAAACCCCTTATTTCTAGAGGTAATATATATGTATGTCAAAATTTTAATCAACCTCCCTGGTGTAAGGATCCAACTGGATCTTAAAAACTGTTGGAGATATAGTCCATATATGAAAGGTTTAGAAAGTAACAAACATAATTTGGGGAATAATCATACCAAAAGTTCAAATCTCCTTTGTGATGCTCTGTGTTTATGTGGAGTAAGTAAGCCATGCATCCACATGGAACCAATGAGTTCCTCACCAATATTCAGCCTCTTAGATATCCTAGGACATCAATTTAGGAACTCATACTTTGAATCTGGACTATGATTCTGGGCCCAGCTTATCCTCTATCCACCAACTTTTTTGTCCACTTTGCATAACAAGTGGATAGTAAAGTTAGATCTCAAGTATGTTCAGGATTAAATTATGTAAAATAATTAAAGTTACAGATGAGTAAGTACATATATTGCTAAAGAGTTAAGGTCTATAATAATTTTTGTACAGATTCTGTGTAAGAGATGGCTGTTACCATTTTTGTTTTATGATACAAGATGAATTACTCCTGTTTGCCAGTTTTAGCATCTTTTCATACACATAAGGATTTAGATTTGATAGTTTCTGTAGTCTATTTATATATTCTGTTTAAACAGATCTTTAAGGGAATCCTACCTTTTTTTCTAGTATACCTTCTCCAGCTTCATTTACACAAAGCTACTACCACTCATTCTAGATTTAAGGAGGGAGAGCTGTCATTTAGAAAATCATTGTCATTTATAGGACAAATCTTTAGTTTTCACAAACATCATCTATTTATTGTCTGTGGCAACCAATTTTTCATAGGAACTGAGATGCAGAGAAAATAACTGAGCAACACTGAATTGTTTCTGTCTCCAATTCAATTCCCCTTCTTGTGTCTGGCTACTCAAAGCCTACATCAGTGTTAAGTGCTAAAAACAAATTACATGAAGTCTAAATTGTTACACTGAAGGAGATCAGAGTCCGTCTACACAGGCAAAAATAGTTGTGTGTGTGTGTGTGTGTGTGTGTGAATTTAAAGTATAGTTTAAAAATGACTCAAAATAAGAAAGCACAGTAGAAGAGGGTCTGCTTACAATTTAATGAATCTTGGAACACTGAAAAAAATTTAAAAATATTAAAAATAAAGCACAGTAGAAGTAAAATACATCTGTCTTTTCTGAAAAGAATCAGTAGTAACTGCTTTTATATTTTCTCTAATGAATGTTAAAGATTAGCAACTTTTAAGTTTCTGAAATATTAAATTTTAAAGGTCCTTACCAACATAAAAAGAAACATTGGCTCTTCTGTCTAGGAAGAGTTTAGAAATGGTTATGATTCAGGCATATTTCAATAATAATCTCTAACTTTCAAAACATTGTATGCTCTTATAATGATTCCAAAGACTAATTACAATAGTCAACTTATTAAGATTCTCCAGTTCTGAGTGCTAAAGCAGTAGACAACACTGAAAATTAATTTGATACCTTAATATAAATATCAAACAAATCTGGTACACATTGCATTAAAAAAATCTGTCAAATTCCACATCTACTGGTAGATGAAAGCTGACATCTGTGAAAAATTAAGAAAGCCCAATAAGAGGAAAATATACTAGCTTTCTGAATTAATATTGTGGCCCAAATGAAGCAAATCTTTATTGCAATTGGTAAATGAGAATGACTGTGATCAAGCCACACTGAAAAGTCCACTGGCACACCAGACAGACAAGAGGATGCTATCTGTACTATGTCAGGTGATTGACCTCACTGTTCATTCTTATTTTTCTGTATTCAATTTCTTGAGTTTAATATAAACAAAGCAGTACATTACTTAATTCTGGGACTTATTAATAGTGGTAGTATGGTAACATCAAATCTTTGAAGCTAACAGCAGATTTTGCTCTATTGCTTTACCATATTTTGTCTTCCCTGATAGTTATCTTACTCATCTTGTTTTCTCTTTTTACAAATTAAATAATTCAGATTCTCAGGTGATTTGCCTAGCATCACATAATTTACCTGGGATATGACTTGTGTCTCAATTCATATGTTGGGACCCACAGCTCATAAAGCTGTCTTAGCTCTCTAGAACACTATCTTCTCTCCACAGTCTACAATTTGGGTAATACCACTCACTGTCAGTTTCTTCTAAGAAACATAAATTTTATTGAGACATTTCTTTTACTTTTCTATCAGAAATAATTCCCACCTAAAGTAAAATCAGGCTCATTTTTTTTTGTAAAATTTCAACCTTAAGAAAAGAAACACATCATCCAATAATATAGGAGGAATATGTATTCTTTTGTCCATACATAAGGCAAGTAACAACCCATTTCCCAATATATTGCAGTAAGTTACTGTTACATGAAAGATTGAATCATAAAAAGGTGATTAGGAGTATATTTTCTTGGTGTGCACTGAGAAATGTATGGAATTCTCAAATATATTGTACAACTGACACTAATGTTTCACTGGTTAATTATACTTGATTTTAAAAAGCATAATTGTTTTTCTTCATAAAAATAGATGCTAGGGAAAAATTGAGGAAATATGGTCCAGAATTAGTAGCATATACCAAAGGAGAACAAGTAAAAAACAATAATTACCCTTTTGCTCCTGCAGTTCTCTCCATATGATTGAACTCAACATCAGATGATGCTGGAGGTCTTATTCATCTGAGTAATGGAGTGTGGCCATGGTATAAAGATAAACAGTATAGTGACATCACCCTCATTTTACTATCCGCATTATGGGAGTTGATGAGGTTTGCTATTGGTAAATTCCTTCTGGGACCTTGAAGAAGAATGCAATTAAGAGCCCTAACAACAACAACAACAACAACAACAACAAAGTTAATAGGTATCTATGTTGCACTGTTCTGGTTATCTTCTCATGTCTGTTTAAAATATTTTATTATTATTAACTGGAAATCTTAACCAATATTAAAAGAAATCTCAAATTTCACCATCATCAATAAAATCTTATCTGTGAAATAGATACCAGGTTATATGTGGCCTTAGCCTTTTCTGTATTACAAAATAATTTTTTAGACAGTAGGTCTATTTTTAACTTTCTGAGGAAACTTCATGTTCTTTTCCAAGGTGGATACATCAGTTTGCATTCAAAATATTTTCAAGATATATTGATTTCAAGATATATTGCATTCAAGACATGCATTTGCAGCATGTCAAGAGGGTTCCCATTTCTCCATATCCTTCCCAAAATCACTTGTTCCTTGTGTTGCTAATTTTAGCCATCCTGATATATGTGAGGTGATATCTCATAGCATTTTTACTTGTATTTCCTTGATATTGAGTGATGTCGAGCATCTTTTCAAGTGTCTGTTGGCTATCTGTATTTCTTTGGAAAAATATCCTTTCACCTTCTCTGCCCATTTTTTTCTGGGTTATTTGTTTTGGGTGTTGAGTTTTATATTTTCATTATATATTGTAGATACTAGCCCTTTATCTGATATATAATTTGAAAATATCTTCTTCTATTCCAGTTTGTCTTTTAGTTTTGTTGATTATTTTGTTTGATGTGTAGAAGCTTTTTTATTTTTATAAAGTCTCAATTATTGATGCTTTTGTTTCTCTTGCCATTGGAGACAAATCTAGAAATAAATTGCTTAGCCAATGTCAAGGAGATGATAGCCTGTGTTCTCCTTTTGGATACTTATAGATTCATGACTCACATTTAAGTCTTCCATCCATTTTGATTATATTTTTGTGTATGGTATAAGAAAGTAGTTCATATTCATTCATTCATACATTCTGTCCAGTTGACCCAACATCATTTTTTTAATTTATTTTCAGCATAACAGTATTCATTGTTTTTGCACAACACCCAGTGATCAATGCAATACATGCCCTCTCTATTACCCACCACCTGGTTCCCCAGCCTCCCACCCCCCACCCCTTCAAAATTCTCAGGTTGTTCTTCAGAGTCCATAGTCTCTCATGGTTCATTTCCCCTTCCAATTTCCCTCAACTCCCTTCTCCTCACTATCTCTTATGTCTTCCATGTTCTTTGTAATGGCCTTTAAATAAGTGAAATCATATCATAATTGACTCTCTCTGCTTGACTTATTTCACTCAGCATAATCTCTTCCAGTCCCGTCCATGTTGCTACAAAAGTTGGGTATTCATCCTTTCTGATGGAGGCATAATACTCCATCCAGTATATGGACCACATCTTCCTTATCCATTCATCCGTCAAAGGGCATCTTGGTTCTTTCCATGGTTTGGCGACTGTAGTCATTGCTGCTATAAACATCGGGGTACAGATGGCTCTTCTTTTCACTACATATGTATCTTTGGGGTAAATACTCAGCAGTGCAATTGCAGGGTCATAGGGAAGCTCTATTCTTAATTTCTTCAGGAATCTCCACACTGTTCTCCAAAGTGGCTGCACCAACTTGCATTCCCACCAACAGTGGAAGAGGGTTCCCCTTTCTCCACAATCTGTCCAACACACGTTGTTTCCTGTCTTGCTAATTTTGGTCATTCTAACTGGTGTCAGGTGGTATCTCAATGTGGTTTTAATTTGAATCTCCCTGATGGCTAGTGATGATGGACATTTTTTCATGTATATGATAGCCATTTGTATGTCTTCATTGGAGAAGCATCTGTTCATATCTTCTGCACATTTTTTGACATGATTATCTGTTTTGTGTGTGTTGAGTTTGAGGAGTTCCTTATAGATCTGGATATCAACCTTTTGTCTGTACTGTCATTTGCAAATATCTTCTCTCATTCCGTGGGTTGCCTTGTTGTTTTGTTGACTGTTTCCTTTGCTGTGCAGAAGCTTTTGTTCTTGATGAAGTCCCAAAAGTTCATTTTTGCTTTTATTTCCTTGGCCTTTGGAGACATATCTTGAAAGAAGTTGCTGTGGCTGCTATCGAAGAGGTTATTGCCTATGTTCTCCTCTAGGATTCTGATGGATTCCTGCCTCACATTGAGGTATTTTATCCATTTCGAGTTGATCTTTGTGTACAGTGTAAGAGAATGGTTGAGTTTCATTCTTCTACATATCGCTGTCCAGTTTTCCCAGCACCATTTATAGAAGAGACTGTCTTTTTTCCATTGTATTTTTTTTTCCTGTTTTGTCGAACATTATTTGACCATAGAGTTGAGGGTCCATATCTGGGCTCTCCACTCTGTTCCACTGGTCTATGTGTCTGTTTTTATGCCAGTACCATGCTGTCTTGGTGATTACAGCTTTGTTGTAAGAGCTGGAGGAAATAATCCTAAAATTTGTATGGAATCAGAAGAGACCCCGAATTTCTAAGGAAATATTGAAAAACAAAAACAAAATTGGTGGCATCACATTACCTGATTTCAAGCTTTACCAATATCATTTTTTAAAGAGACTCTCTTTTTCCCCATTACATATTCTTTCCTGTCTTGCTAAAACTAATTGATCATATAGTTGTGGGTTCAATCCATTCCACTGATTTATGAATCTTTTTTTTTTTTTTTGCCAGTAACATGCTGTTTTGATCACTACAACTTTGTAATATCACTTGAAGTCTGAAACTGTGATGCTTACAACTTTGATTTTCTTTTTCAAGGTTGCTTTAACTATTTGGGGCTTTTGTGTTTCTATAAAAAATTTAGGATGGTTTGTTCTAGCTCAGTGAACTGTGCTGGTCATATTTTATTAGGGATTGCATTAAGTGTGTTTTTAATTTGGGTAGTATAGACAGTTTAACAGTATTTTTTCTTCCAATCCATGAACATGGAATGTTGTTTCACTTCTTTGTGCCATCTTTAATTTCTTTCATTAATGTTTTATAGATTTCAAAGAATGGTTCTTTCAACTTTTCAGTTAGGTTTACTCCAAGGTATCTTATTTGCTTATGTATTTTTTTTGGTGTAACTGTACATTATGTTGATTCCCTAATTTATATTTGTTCTGATTCATTATTGGTGTATATAAATGCAAAAAATTTTTAAAAGATTTTATTTATTCACTTGACAGAGAGAGAGGAGAGAGATCATAAGTAGGCAGAGAGGCAGGCAGAGTGAGAGGAGGAAGGAGGCTCCCTGCTGAGCAGAGAGCCTGATGCAGGGCTCCATCCCAGGCCCCTGAGATTATGACCTGAGCTGAAGGCAGAGGCTTCACCCACTGAGCCACCCAGGTGCCCCACAACAATTTTTTTAATGTTAACTTCATATCCTGTGAATTTCCTGGATTCATGTATCAGTTCTACTAAGTTTTTGGTGGAGTGTTTTGGGTTTTCTACATAGAGTATCATGTCTTCTGTAATAAGCTAAAGTTTGACTTCTTCCATACCAATTTGGATGCCTTTGCTGTTACTGCTGTGGTTGTTGTTATCTGATTGCTGAGATGAGGACTTCCAGTATTATGTTGAACAACATGGTGAGAGTGAAAATCCCTGTCATGGTCCTGACCTTAGGGGAAAAATTTGAGTTTTTCCCCATTGAGGATGATATGAACTGTGGATTATCATATATGACATTCACAATATTGTGGTATGTTTCTTGTATCCTTAATTTCTTAAATGTTTTTACTCAAGAATGCCTGTATTTTATCAAAAGCTTTTACTCCATCTGTTGAGAGTTTCAGATGGTTCTTTTCCTTTCTTTTATGCACGTAGTGTATCATGTTGATTTGCAGGTATTGAACCACTACAGCAGTCCAGGAATAAACCCCACTTGATCATCGTGAATAATTCTTTTAATGTGCTGTTGAATTCCATTCGCTAGCATTTTAAATTGAGATTTTTTTACATCTATGTTCATCAGTGACATTGGTTTGTAATTCTCCTTTTTGTCTGGATTGTGGAAAAAGTCGATGTTGGCTTCATGGAATGAATTTGGAAGTTTTCCTTCAGTTTCTATTTTTTGGGAATGGTTTCAGAAGAAGAATGTTTTGTGGAATTCCCCTGGGAACCCATTTGACCCTGAATTCTAGTTTGTTGAGAGTATTTTGATTACTGATTCAATTTATTTGCTGATTATGGAACTATTCAAATACTCTATTTCATCCTGTTTCAGTTTTGGTAGTTTATATGTTTTGAGAAATCTATCATTTCTTTCAGATTTCCCAATATGTTGGCATATAGTTACATATAATAGACTTTTTAAAATGAATGTATGCATTTCTGCGATTTTGGTTTTGATATCTCCTCTTTCATTCAGGATTTTAATCATGTCTGCTAGGGGACTATCAATGTCATTAATTTTTACAAAGCACCAGATCCTAGGTCCTTTGATTTTTATTTTTCATTTCTGTATCATTAATTTCTACTCTAATATTTATTATTTACCTTCTTCTTGGGGCTTTAGGTTGATTTGCTCTTCTTTTCCCAACTCCTTGAGGTGTAAGGTTACATTGTACATTTAAGACTTTTCTTGATTTTGAGGAAAGACTGTATTGCTATCTACTTCCCTCTTATTACTGCCTTTGCTAAATCCCAAAGGTTTTGGATTGTCGTGTTTTTGTTGTCATTTGTTTCCATGTATTTTTTTTTCTTCTTTCATTCTTAGGTAAGGTGTTCTTTAATCTCCATGTATTTGTGGTCTTTCCAATTTTTTTTTTCTGTGATTGACTTCAAGTTTCATAGCATTGTGGTGTGAAAATATGCTTGGTATGATCTCAATCTTTTTGTTCTTTTTGAGGCCTAATTTGTGACGTAGAACATGGTCTATTCAAGAGAATATTCAATGTGCACTCAAAAAACTGTATTTTACCGCTTTAGGATGAAATCCTCTGAATACATCTATTAATTTTATCTGGTGCAGTGTGTCATTCAAAGTCATTGTTTCCTTGTTGATTTTCTACTTAAATGGTCTGTTCATTGCTGTAAGTGGGTGCTCAAGTCCTCTATTTTTATTGCATTATTATCAAATACTTGCTTTATGTTTGTTATTAATTGTTTTATATATTTGGGGGCTCCCAAGTTTGGGACATAAATATTTAAAATTAATAGATCTTCTTAAAGGATAGACCCCTTAATTGAGATATGGTGCCCCTTTTCATCTCTTATTCTAGTATTTGATTTAAAATATAGTTTGTTTGATATAACTATGGCTACTTCAGTTTTTTGCTTTGTTTTGTTTTGTTTTGTTTTGTTTTGTTTTTAGAATGAAGCCACCGGTTTTTTATTTTTGCACTATAAATAGAGTTCCGCAGTCCCATTTTCTTACATAATACATGAGAAAACAGAGAACCTAAAATACTTTTGGTGAGAAATCAAGTGTATAGTTAGTATACCTAAATAACAATGAGCTGGTAAGAAGACTTATAAGGTACTGAAACTCAGGCTAACAGCAACGCAGTTCTTTATGAAAATACTTTAATTTCAGAAGCACAACACCTATAAGTAAGACCATATGATACTTGACTATCTTTACTTGACTTATTTCGTTCAGCATAATCTCTTACACTCCACCCATATTGCTACAAAAGTTGGGTATTCATCCTTTCATATGGAGGCATAATACTCCACTGTGTATATGTACCACATCTTCCTTATCCATTCATCCGTTGAAGGGCATCTTGGTTCTTTCCACAGTTTGGCGACTGTAGCCATTGCTGCTATAAATATTGGGATACAGATGGCTCTTCTTTTCACTACATCTGTATCTTTGGGGTAAATACTCAGCAGTGCAATTGCAGGGTCATAGGGAAGCTCTATTCTTAATTTCTTGAGGAATATCCACACTGTTCTCCAAGGTGGCTGTACCAACTTGCATTTCGAACAGTAGTGGAAGAGGGATCCCCTTTCTCCACATCCTCTCCAACACACGTTCTTTCTATCTTGCTAATTTTGGCCATTCTAACTGGTGTCAGGTGGTATGTCAATGTGGTTTTAATTTGAATCTCCCTGATGGCTAGGGATGATGAACATTTTTTCATGTGTATGATAGCCATTTGTATGTCTTCATTGGAGAAGTGTCTGTTCATGTCTTCTGCACATTTTTTGACATGATTATCTGTTTTGTGTGTGTTGAGTTTGAGAAGTTCTTTATAGATCCTGGATATCAACCTTTTGTCTGTACTGTGATTTGCAAATATCTTCTCTCATTCCATGGGTTCCCTTGTTGTTTTGTTGAGTGTTTCCTTTGCTGTGCAGAAGCTTTTGTTCTTGATGAAGTCCCAAAAGTTCATTTTTGCTTTTGTTTCCTTGGCCTTTGGAGACATATCTTGAAAGAAGGTGCTGTGGCTGCTATCGAAGAGGTTACTGCCTATGTTCTCCTCTAGGAATCTGATGGATTCCTGCCTCACGTTGAGGTCTTTTACCCATTTTGAGTTTATCTTAGTGTACGGTGTAAGAGAAAGGTTGAGTCATTCCTCTACATATCACTGTCCAGTTGCCCCAGCACCATTTATTGATGAAAGTGTCTTTTTTGCATTGTATATTTTTTCCTGTTTTTTCGAAGATTATTTGACCATAGAGTTGAGGGTCCATATCTGGGCTCTGCACTCTGTTCCACTGGTCCACGTGTCTGTTTTTATGATAGTACCACACTGTCTTGGTGATCACAGCTTTGCAGTAAAGCTTGAAATGAGTTAACATGATGCCGCCAGTTTTGTTTTTGTTTTTCAACATTTCCCTAGCAATTCGGGGTCTCTTCTCATTCCATCCAAATTTTAAGATTCTGTGCTCCAGCTCTTTGAAAAATACCGGTGGAATTTTGATCAGAATGGCATTAAAAGTATAGATTGCTCTAGGCAGTATAGACATTTTAACAATGCTTATTCTTCCGATCCAAGAGCATGGAACGGTCTTCCATCTTTTTGTGTCTTCTTCAATTCCTTTCATGAGTGTTCTGTAGTTCCTCGAGTACAGGTCCTTTACCTCTTTGGTTAGGTTTATTCCCAGGTATCTTATGGTTCTTGGTGCTATAGTAAATGGAATCGATTCTCTAATTTCCCTTTCTGTATTTTCATTGTTAGTGTACAAGAAAGCCACTGATATCTATACATTGACCTTGTATCCTGCCACGTTACTGAATTGCTGTATGAGTTCTAGTAGTTTGGGGGTGGAGTCTTTGGGGTTTTTTATATAAAGAATCATGTCATCTGCAAAGAGAGAGAGTTTGACTTCTTCCTTGACAATTTGGATACCTTTTATTTCTCTTTGTTGTCTGATTGCCGTTGCTAAGGCTTCTAAAACTATGTTGAACCAGAATGGTGAGAGTGGGCATCCATGTCGTGGTCCTAATCTTAATGGGAAGGCTGCACGCTTTTTCCCATTGAGGATGATATTTGCTGTGGGTCTTTCATAGATACATTTTATGAAGTACAGGAAGGTTCCCTCTATCCCTATACTTTGAAGTGTTTTCATCAGGAACAGATGCTGGATATTGTCAAATGCTTTTTCTGCATCAATTGAGAGGACCATGGGTTTCTTCTCTCTTCCCTTATTGATTTGTTCTATCACATTGATTGATTTGCGAATGTTGAACCAACCTTGTAACCCAGGGATGAATCCCGCCTGGTCATGGTGGATAATCTTTTAATGTGCTGCTGTATCCTGTTTTCTAGGATCTTGTTGAGAATCTTAGCATTCATATTCATCAGTGATATTGTTCTGAAATTCTCCTTTTTAGGGGCTTTGCCTGGTTTGGGGATCAGGGTAATGCTGGCTTCATAAAAAGAGTCTGGAAGTTTTCCTTCTTCTTCAATTTTTTGGAACAGCTTCAGGAGAATTGGTGTTATTTCTTTTTTAAAGTTTGGTAGAATTCCCCAGGGAATCCATCAGGTCCTAAGTTCTTGTTTTTGGGATGTTTTTGAACACTGCTCAATCTCATTACTAGATATTGGTCATTTCAGGTTGTCCATTTCTTCCTGGTTCAATTTTGGGAGTTTGTAGTTTTCCAGGAATGCATCCATTTCATCTAGGTTGCTTAGCTTATTGACATATAACTGTTGGTAATAATTTCTGATGATTGTTTCTATTTCCTTGGTGTTCGTTGGGATCTCTCCCTTTTCATTCATAATTGTATTAATTTGGGCTTTCTCTCTTTTCTTTTGGATTAGTGTAGCCAGTGGTTTATCTATCTTATTGATTCTTTCAAAAAACCAGCTTCTAGATTCATTGATACATTCTACAGTATCTCTTGTTTTACCTCATTGATCTCTGCTCTAATCTTAATTATTTCCCTTCTTGCATGTGGAGTTGGTTTGATGTGTTGTTGATTCTCCAGTTCTTTAAAGTGTAGAGACAGCTGGTGTATTCTGGATTTTATAATTTTTTTGAGGGAGGCTTGGATGGCTATGAATTTTCCCTTTAGAACCGCCTTTGCTGTATCCCATAAATTTTGGACCGAAGTGTCTCCATTCTCATTGGTTTCCATGAATTGTTTAAGTTCATCTTTGATCTCCTGGTTGATCCAAGCATTCTTACACAAGGAGGTCTTTAGCTTCCAGGTTTTTGAGTTCCTTCTGAACTTTTCCTTGTGATTGAGTTCCAGTTTCAAAGCATTGTGATCTGTGAATATGCGGGGAATAATGTCAGTCTTTTGTTATCAGTTGAGTCCAGAATTGTGACCCAGTATGTGGTCTGTTCTGGAGAAGGTTACATGTGCATTTGAGAAGAATGAGTATTCTGTTGTTTTAGGGTGGAATGTTCTCTATGTGTCTATGAGGTCCATCTGGTCCAATGTGTCATTCAGTGCTCTTATTTCTTTATTAATTTTCTGCTTCGATGACCTGTCTATTTCTGAAAGAGGCGTATTAAGCTCTCCTACTATTATTGTATTCATATCAATATGACTCTTTATCTTGATTAATAGTATTCTGATGTAATTCAGTGCTCCCATACTGGAGGCATAGGTATTTATAATGTTAGATCATCGTGGTGGATATTCACTTTAAGAATTATGTAGTGTTCTTCTGTATCTCTGACTATAGTCTTTAGTTAAAATCTAATTTATCTGATATGAGAATCGCTACTCCGGCCTTCTTTTGAGACCCATTGGCATGAAAGATGCTTCTTCATCCCTTCACTTTCAGTCTGGGTGTATCCTTAGTTTCAAAATGGGTCTCTTGTAGACAACATATGGATGGGTCCTGTCGTTTTACCCAATCTGCAACCCTGTGTCGTTTTATGGGCGCATTTAGGCCATTCACATTGAGAGTGATTATTGAGAGATCGTTTTAATTGACATTGTGTTACCTTTGAAGTTTTTCTGTCTGTGGATTGTTTCTATATTTCTGTTCAATGATATTCTTAGGATTTTTTCTCTTTTATAGGACCCCCTTAATATTTCCTGCAGTGTCGGCTTAGTGGTTGTATAGTCTTTTAAGCCTTGCTGGTCTTGGAAACTCTTGATCTCTCCATCTATTTGGAATGTCAGTCTTGCTGGATAGAGTATTCTTGGCTGCATGTTCTTCTCATTTAGTACTCTGAATATATTTTGCCAGCCCTTCCTGGCTTGCCAGGTCTCTGTGGACAGGTCTGACATTATTGTAATGGCCTTTCCTCTGTATGTAAGGAGCATACTTGTCCTGGATGCTTTTAAGAAGGTCTGTATAGAAGCATAATTCTTCATTTTAACTATTAGGTGTTGTGAGGACTTTCGAGAATCTAAGATCTTGGGGAGAAACTACTCTGCCTGTAGTACATGAACATTGTTTCCATTCTTGAGATTTGGAAAATTTTCATAGACAGCTTCTTTCACTATATCTTCTAGACTTCTTTCTTTTTCCTCCCCTTCAGGGATTCCAAAAATTCTGACGTTGGAACGTTTCATGGCATCATTTATTTCCCTGATTCTGTTTTCGTGGCTTCTGAGCTGTTTGTTCCAGGCTTACTCCTGATCCTTTCTCTCTATCTGTTTGTCCTCCAGATCACTAATTCTATCTTCTGTCTCAGTTACCCTAGCTTTTAGAGAATTTAGATTAGATTGGAACTCATTGAGAACATTTTGAACATCATCCCTGGTGGCTTTCAGTTCTGCCCTAACATTGTGAACATCATCCCTGGTGGCTTTCAGTCCTGCCCTAATCAATTCCTTTTGGTCATCCATGGCTTTCTCCAACCTAGCTATTGCCTGGATAATTGTTAGTCTGAATTCCTTTTCCGACATATTGTCTTTGGTGATAGCCATTAGCTCTGTTGCAGAATGTCCATCCTCTGTGTTTTTCTTCTGTTGGGTATTCCTCCTCCTAGTCATTTTGGTAAGAGATGATTGAACAGATTCAGCTGGATGTATCAATTATGGTGCAGTCAAAGTGCACCCTGGAACGCTTCTGTGCAATCAGGGTTCCTCACCCAAATGAGAGAAAAAAGAAAAGAAAGATAAATAGAGAAGAAGAAAGAAAAAAAAGAAAATAAAAAGGAAAAATAAGAGGGGGAGAGAGAGACAGGGGAAAAAGGGAAGATAAAAGAGAAGGCTCAGCCCAAATGGGCCCCAAGGTAAGATTTATGAAGTATACAAACAAAAACAAACAAAAAGACTGATAAAATTATATGACAAAAGAAAAATGTGTATATACATATATATAAGCAAATATATTTATATATTTAATTTATTATATATATAATATAATATAATATATATAATATATAATTTATTAATATAAATAAATATATATATATTTATATATTATATTATACATATTTATATATAAATATATAAGCAAATATATAAATATATTTATATAAGCAATTTATTTTTGCTTATATATATATTATATATATATATTTGCAAAAATATATATTTATATATATAAATATATAAGCAAATATATTGCTCATATATATATATATATAAGCAAAAAATGGGAAGAACCTCATCAGGAAGCACCCAAGTATAAGATTTATATTCTATCAGGCTAAACACAAATTCACAGAAACACTGGCAGAAGGAAAAATTGGGAGAGTGGTTATAAATTCTCAGTGTCGGCGAGGAAGGTTATTTTGATTCTTCCTGGATGTATCTTGATGTTTTTGTTAAGGGACTCAACTTTCCTAAGTTACAGGGGGATTAAAAATTGGTTTGCCTATAGGCGTAGCATTGATTGGGGAAAGGGGATTATCTTGAAGTTTAACTCTATATGTATAGTAGAAAATAAAAATTAAAAAAGTATAAACTAGACTAAACTAAGTTGAAATTAAAAAATTAAAAAAATAGAAAAGCAAAATAAAGACACAGGTGTATGTTTCAAAAAGTTTAGGTTAGACGTTATTAAGGAATTTGATGTACCGGACATCTCAGTGTGATGGTAAATAGGTTAAGAAATTATCTGTATGTATTAAAAAAAAAGAACCAGAATATTGGTAAAGAGTTAAAAATAAAAGTTGTATTTATGAAGTAGTGGTGGTTGTTCTATTTGTAGTCTTCTTCTTCTTTTTTTTTTTTTTTCTTCCTTCCTGGTTGGTTTTCTGGTTTCTTCTGGTTTCTGGTTTTCGTGGAGGGGCCTGCCACGTGGGTTTTCAGACAATGATGTTCCCTGAGTTAGGTCCTTCCGCTCCCCTCAAGGGGGTGGGCTCTGAGGAAACTGTTTTTTTCAGGCTTTTGTTCTCTGAGGGTTTTCATGTTCTTTCATCTGTTTTCTCTTGTCTTGACAGCTTTTGATGGTTTTTGGAGTTTTAGAGGAGAGCAAACTGCACCCGACCTCCCTCTCAGAGAGAAGCCTCAGAATGCTCTGCAGAGCTGCTGGCAGAGTAGGTTCTGAGTCACTGTCCCTGGGGATGGAGGAGCTCCTCATTGTACCCAATAGCACGGCAGCGGCTCCTGTCTGGGCAGCTCCAGACTGCCAGAGAGGTTCCAAGCAGAGATCGCACACTGAAATTTTCCTGCTCTCCCGGGCTGGGAATGTCTGGTTTTTCCAGATGCTAGAGCTCCAGGCTAGCACCTGTGCGCACCTCTCCCTTGGGAGGGTGTGGGACGGGCGCCTTTCAGGATTGCCGTCTGGCCAGGCTCCCAACCCCTCACAGGAGCCGGACCCCTCTCGTTCTCGGGCATGCTGGTGGTTACGGCATGCTGGTGGCTCAGGGACTGAGACCTGATTTATCTGACACACTCTCCCTGTCTCAGCGCCAGGGGAGGCTGTCCTGGGTCTGGGGACTTAGGTCCCTGTCCCTAACCGCCCCGATTCCCAATATTTCCCCCCCACAATCCTTTGCTCTTTTTGTTTTTTGAGTGCTTTCAACCAGACTCCGAGTTAATGTTGGTCCCCAGACACAGGGCACTCTCGTATTGGGGTATTACTTTCCAATCGGTCACCTCTGGTGGCTCCCTCCCGCTTTTGTTTATCTTCTGATATCAGTCCGATGTTCCCACTCTGCTTTACCTGCCACTAGCGTCTTCTGCTCCTGTAGAGAACCATACGTGTGTAATTCTGATCTCAGGTTGATTTCATGGGTGGTCGGAGTTCTTTGGTAGGTAATCAGCTCACTTTAGTGTACAGGTTGAAACGGTGTCTCCTCCTACTTCTCCGCCATCTTGACTCCCCTCTCAGCTTTCTTTTGATGTCCATTAACACAGTAATCTCTTCTCCACCCCCTCACTCCTAATAAGGAGGTGTTTGGGTGTGTTAAATGAGTCTCTGTAGTCTCTATCAATGTGTCTTGTATTTTTTTAATCCTTTCTGATACCCTATGTCTTTTTTTTAAAGATTTTATTTATTTATTTGACAGACAGAGGTCACAAGTAGGCAGAGAGGCAGGCAGAGAGAGAGAGGAGGAAGCAGGCTGTCCGCCGAACAGAGAGCCCGATGTGGGGTTCGATCCCAGAACCCTGGGATCTTGACCTGAGCCAAAGGCAGAGGCTTTAACCCACTGAGCCACCCAGGCGCCCCACCCTATGTCTTATTTATTAAAGCATTGGTCCATGTATATTCACAGTATTTAGTCATAGATATGAATATAGTGCCATTGCTTTAAGTGTAAAGTTACTGTTCCTATAGATTTTCTCTCTTCTTTCCTCATCTTTGTTGTTTTTGGTCTGTCTTTCTTGTTCAAAGGGTCCCCTTTAGCATGTCTTGTGGAGCTGCTTTAGTGTTCATGAACTCCTTTAGTTTTTGCTTGTCTTGGAAACTCTTTATCTCCACTTCTATTCTAAATGACAGCCTTGCTAAATAATGCATTCATGGCTGCATATTTCCCCCATTTAACACATAGACTATATCATGTCACTTTCTTCTGGCCTGTGAAGTTTCTGTGGACAGTTATCCTGCTCACCTTATTGTGTACTCTTGTAGGTTAAGAACTGTTGTCCCTAACTGCTTTCACAATTTTCTATCTTTGCATTTTGCAAGTGTTACTAGGTTCTATCACGATTTTGACCTGTTTTTGTTGATTTCAAAGGGAAATCTCTGTGCCTCTTGAACTTGAATGCCTGTTCATTCCCCAGATTAGGGAAGTTCTCACTTATTATATGTTTAAATAGAACTTCTGCTCCTTTTCTTCTGACTTTCCTCTTCTGGGCTTCCTATGATATAGATATTGTTGAGCTTTATTAAATGGCTGTGTTCCCTAAGTATACCTTTGTGATCTATTTTTATTCTCTTTTCAGCTTTACTGTTTTCCATAATTTTATATTCTACATTATCTATTCATTCCTCTGCTCATTCCAGCCTCATTGTGATTATATCACATAGGTCTAAGATCTCCAAAACAGCATTAATTTCAGCCTAATTTTTAGGTATCTTATTTCTTCATAAGGCTTTTATTCTGGTGTCTACCATGCTTCTTCAAGCATGTCTGGTGTTCTCATGATTGTTGTTCTAAATTCTTTCCTTCTTAAGAAATTTTATTTATTTTTAAAATTTCTTTTCAGTGTTCCAAATTCATTGTTTATGCACCATACGCAGTGCTCCATGCAATATGTGCCCTCCATAATACCCACCACCAGGCTCACCCAACCTCCCACCCCCACCCCTCCTAAAACCTCAGATTGTTTTTCAGAGTCTATAGTCTCTCATGGTTCATCTCCCCCTCCAATTTCCCCCAACTACATTCTCCTCTCCATTTCCCAATGTCCTCCCTATTATTTCTTATGCTCCTCCAATAAGTCAAATCATATGATAATTGACTCTCTCTGCTTAACTTATTTCACTCAGCGTAATACCTTCCAGTCCAGTCCATGTTGATACAAAAGTTGGACATTCATTCTTTCTGATGGAGGCATAATAATCAATAGTATACAGGGACCACATCTTCATTATCCATTTGTCTGTTGAAGGTCATCTTGTTTCTTTCCACAGTTCAGTGACTGTTTCCATTGCTGCTATGAACATTGGGGTACAGATGGCCCTTCTTTTCACTACAGCTGTATTTTTGAGGTAAATGCATAGTAGTGCAATTGCAGGGTCATAGGGAAGCTCTAATTTTAATTTCTTGAGGAATCTCCACACTGTTTTCCAAAGTAGCTGCACCAACTTGCATTCCCACCAACAGTGTAATAGGGTTCCCCTTTCTCCATATCCTCACCAACACAGGTTGTTTACTGTCTTGTTAATTTTGGCAATTCTAGCTGGTGTAAGGTGGTATCCAATGTAGTTTTGGTTGGAATCTCCCGGATGTCTAATGATGATGAACATTTTTTCATATGTCTCTTTTCCATTTGTATGTCTTCATGGGAGAAGTGTCTGTTCATGTCTTCTGCCCATTTAATGACATGATTATCTGTCTTGTGTGCATTGAGTTTGATGAGTTCTTTATGGATCCTGGATATCAACCCTTTATGTGTATTGTCATTTGCGAATAAGTTCTCCCATTCCATAGGTTGAGTCCTTGTTTTCCTGGCTGTTTCTTTGCTGTGCAGAAGTTGTTGATCTTGATGAAGTCCACAAAATTAATTATCACCTTTGTTTCATTTGCCTTTGGAGACATATCTTGAAAGAAGTAGCTGTGGCCGATTTTGAAAGGTTACTGGCTATGTTCTCCTCTAGGATTCTGATGCATTACTGTCTCATGTTGAGATCTTTTATCCATTTCAAGTTTATCATTTTGATGATGTAAGAGAATAGTCGAGTTTCATTCCTTTACACATAGCTGTGCAATTTTTCCAGCACCATTTATTGAAGAGACTGTCTTTTCCACTGTATATTTTTTCCTGTTTTGTCAAAATTTTTTGATCATAGAGTTGTGGCTCCATATCTGGGCTCTCTACTCTGTTCCACTGGTCTATGTGTCTGTTTTTATGCCTGTACCATACTGTCTTGGGGATCACAGCTTTGTAGTAAAGTTTAAAATCAGGTAACATGATGCCGCAGTTTTGTTTTTGTTTTACAACATTTCCTTAGCAATTCGGGGTCTCTTCTGGCTCCATACAAATTTTAGGATTGTTTGCTCCAGCTCTTTGAAAAATTCTGGTGGAATTTTTATTAGAAAGGCATTGAAAGTATAGATTGCTCTAGGCAGTATAGACATTTTAACAATGTTTATTCTTCTGATCCAAGAGCATGGCATGGTCTTCCATCTTTCCATGTCTTCTTCAATTTCTTTCATGAGTGTTCTGTAGTTCCTCGAGTACAGATCCTTTACCTCTTTGGTTAGGTTTATTCCCAGGTATCTTACGGTTCTTGGTGCTATAGTAAATGGAATTTATTCTCTAATTTGCCTTTCTATATTTTCATTGTTAGTGTGTAAGAAAGCCACTGATTTCTGTACATTGACTTTGTATCCTGCCACGTTACTGAATTTCTCTAGATATCATTCTTCCTGATGGCTGAGTGATATTCCATTTTCTAAATATGCCACGTGTTCCTTATCCATTCATCACTTGATGGACACATGAGACACTTCCATCTCTTGGCTATTGCAGTTAAAACAAACAAACAAACAACTCCTCCAAAAGATAATGCTTCTATTGACATAGTGGTGTATATAACACTTTGATTTATTGTTTCCAAATTTTTTTGGTAAACAAACAATAGTACAATTCCTGGAAAACTATAAGCTCCCAAAATTGAACCAGGAAGAAATTGACAACCTGAATAGACTGATATCCAGCAACAAGATTGAAGCAGTGATCAAAAACCTCCCATAAATAAGCCCAGGATCTGACGGATTCCCTGGGGAATTCTACCAAACTTTCAAAGAAGAAATAACACCTATTCTGCTGAAGGTGATTTGAAAAATTGAAGCAGAAGATAAACTTCCAGACCCTTTTTATGAAGACAGAATTACCCTGATCCCCAAACCAGGCAAAGACCATAACAAAAAGGGGAATTTCAGGCCAGTATCACTGATGAATATTGGAGCTAACATTCTCAACAAGATCCTTGCAAACAGGGTCCATTAAAAAGATTATCTACCTTGACCAAGTGGGATTCATCCCTGGGTTACAAGGATGGTTCAACATTCACAAATCAATCAATGTGATAGAATAAATCAATAGTAAAGAGAGAGGAATCACATGGTCCTCTCAACTGATGCAGAAAAAGCATTTGACAAAATACAGCATTGATTCCTGATTAAAATGCTTCAAATTATAGGGATAGAGGGAACATTCCTGAAGTCCATAAAATCTATCTATGAAAGACCCACAGCAAATATCATCCTCAATGGGAAAAAGCTTGCAGCCTTCCCGTGAGATCAGGAACATGACAAGGATACCCATTCTCACCACTCTTGTTCAACATACTATTAGAAGTTCTAGCAAAGCTATCAGACAACAAAGAGAAATAAAACGTATCCAAATTGGCAATGAAGAAGACAAACTCACTCTCTTCACACATGACATGATTCTTTCTATGGAAAACCCAGAAAACTCCACCCCCAAACTACTAGAACACATACAGCAATTCAGTAATGTGGCAGGATACAAAGTCAATGTATAGAAATCAGTAGTTTTCTTGTACACTAACAATGAAAAGACAGAAAGGGGAATTAGAGAATCCATTCCATTTAATATAGCACCAAGAACCATAAGACAACCGGGAATAAACCTAACCATAGAGGTAAAGGATCTGTACTTGAGGAACTGCAGAAAACTCATGAAAGAATTTGGAGAAGACATGGAAAGATGGAAGACCATTCCATGCTCTTGGATCAGAAGAATAAACATTGTTCAAATGTTTATACTGCCTAGAGTAATCTATACTTTTAATGCCATTCTGATCAAAATTCCACCAGTATTTCTCAAAATGCTGAAGCAAATAATCTTAAAATTTGTATAGAATCAGAGGAGAACCCGATTTGCTAAGGAAATGTTGAAAAACAAAAACAAAACTGGTGGCATCACGTTACCTGATTTCAAGCTTTACGACAAATCTGTGATTACCAAGACAGCATGGTACTGTCATAAAAACACACACGTAGACCAGTGGAATAGAGTAGAGGGACCAGATATGGACCCTCAACTCTATGGTTATATAATCTTCGACAAAACAGGAAAAAAATGTACAATGGGAAAATCTCTTTTCAATAAATGGTGCTGGGAAAATTGCACAGCAATATGTAGAAGAATGAAACACGACCATTCTCTTACACCATACACAAAGATCAACTCAAAATAGATAAAAGACCTCAATGTGAGACAGGAATCCATCAGAATCCTAGAGGAGAACATAGGCAGTAACCTCTTCAATAGCAGCCACAGCAACTTCTTTCAAGATATGTCTCCAAAGGCCAAGGAAACAAAAGCAAAAATGAACTTTTGGGACTTCATCATTAAAAGCTTCTGCACAGCAAAGGAAACAGTCAACAGAACAAAAAGGCAACCCATGGAATGGGAGAAGATATTTGCAAATGACAGTACAGAAAATAGGTTGATGTCCAGGATCTCTAAAGAACTCCTCAAACTCAACACACACGAAACAGATAATCATGTCAAAAAATGTGCAAAAGTCATGAACAGACACTTCTCCAATGAAGACATACAAATGGCTATCAGACACATGAAAAAAATGTTCATCATCACTAGCCATCAGGGAAATTCAAATTAAAACCACATTGAGATACCACCTGACACCAGTTAGAATGGCCAAAATTAGCAAGACAGGAAACAACGTGTGTTGGAGAGGATATGGAGAAAGGGGAACCCTCTTACACTGTTGGTGGGAATGCAAGTTGGTGTAGTCACTTTGGAGAACAGTGTGGAGATTCCTCAAAAATTAAGAATAGAGCTTCCCTATTACCCTGCAATTGCACTGCTGGGTATTTACCCCAAAGATACAGATGTAGTGAAAAGAAGGGCCATCTGTACCCCAATGTTTATAGCACCAATGCCCACGGTCACCAAACTGTGGAAAGAACCAAGATGCCCTTCAACGGATGAATGGATAAGGAAGATGTGGTCCATATACACAATGGAGTATTATGCCTCCATCAGAAAGGATGAATACCCAGCTTTTGTAGCAACATGGACGGGAGTGGAAGAGATTATGCTGAATGAAATAAATCAAGCAGAGAAAGTCAAGTATCATATGGTTTCACGTATTTGTGTAGCATAACATATAACATGGAGGATATGGGGAGATGGAGAGGAGAAGGAAGCTGTGCGAAATTGAAAGGGGAGGTGAACCATGAGAGACTGGACTCTGAAAAAGAACCTGACGGTTTTGAAGGGGCGGGGATGGGAGGTTGGAGGAACCAGGCTGTGGATATTAGGGAGGCCACATATTGCATGGAGCACTGGGTGTTTTGCAAAAACAATAAATACTGTTATGCTGAAAAATAAATAAATAAATAAATAAATAAAGGGACTTTGTAACCAGTGTGATGGCAGTAAATCTTTTAATATCTTTCAGTAGTTACCCTCAATGTGAACAGCCAAAATGCAACCAGGAAACAGCACAGGGATGCAGATTGGATAAAAAGACGTGACCCATCCACATGCTGCCTACAGGAGACTTATTCTATTTTTTATTTTTTAAGATTTTATTTAATTATTTGACAGAGAGATATCACAAGTAAGCAGAGAGGCAGGCAGAGAGAAAGTGGAGGAAGCGTGGCTCCCCACCAAACAGAGAGCCCAACGTGGGACTCAATCCCAGGACCCTGTAATCATGACCAAAGCTGAAGGCATAGGCTTAACCCACTGAGCCACCCAGGCACCTCAGAGGCTCATTTTATACCTAAAGATACATCTGGAATGAAAGTGAGAGAATGGAAAATATGTTTGCATGCCAACAGACCTCAAAAGAGACCTTGGATAGCAATTGTTATATCAGACAAATTAGATGTTAAGCCAAAACTGTAAAAACAATGAACATCATTCTATGCTCATGGATCAGAAGAATAAACACTGTTAAAATGTCTATACTGCCCTGAGCAATCTTACTTGCCATGACATCTTGATCAAAATTACACCACCATTTTTCAAAGTGCTGAAAGAAACAATCCCAAAATATGTATGGAACTAGAATAGACCCCGAATTACTAAGGAAATGTTGAAAAGAAAAACAAAACTGGGGCCTCATATTGCCTGATTTCAAGCTTTACTACAAAGCTGGGATCACCAAGACAGCATGGCATTGGCACAAAAACAGACACATAGAACAGTGGAACAGAGTAGAAAGTCCAGATATGGACCCGCAGCTCTATGATCAACTAATCTTCGATAAAACAGGGAAAAAATATCAAATGGACATTGGATATTTCCAGTCTCTTCAATAAATGGTGCTGGTAAAATTGGATAGCTATGTATAGAAGGAATGAAACTCAACCATTCTCTTACACCAACACAAAGATAAACTGGAGATGGATAAAAGACCTCAACATGAGGCAGAAATCTGTCAAAATCATAGAGGAGACGATAAGCAATAACCTCTTTAACTTAGGCCACGGTAACTCCTTTCAAGATATGTCTCCAAAGACAAAGGAAACAAAAGTTAAAATGAACTTTTGGGACTTCATCAAGATCAAAAGAAAAGTCAACAAAACAAAGAGGCAACCATGGAATGAGAGAAGATATTTGCAAATGACACTATAGAAAAAGGGCTGTTATCCAAGATCCATAAAGCACTCTTAAAACTCAATACCAAAATAAAACAAAACAAAAGAAAAAACAGATAATCACATCAAAAAATGGGTGGGAGGCATGAACAGACACTTCTCCAGTGAAGACATACAGATGGAAAGCAGAAACACGAAAAAATTGTTCATCATCACTAGCCATCAAGGAGATTCAAATCAAAACCATATTGAGATACCACCTTGAGATACCACCAGTTAGAATGGCCAAAATTAACAGGAGAGTAAACAACAAGTGTTGGAGAGGATGTGGAGAAAGGGGAACCTTCTTCCACTGTTGGTGGAAATGGAAGTTGGTGTAGCCACTTTGGAAAACAGTGTGCAGACTCCTTAAGAAATTAAAAATAGAGCTACCCCATGACCTTGCAATTGCACTACTGGGTATTTACCCCAAAGATACAGATGTAGTGAAAAGAAGGACCATTTTTACCCCAAGGTTCATAGCAGCAATGAGAACAATTTCTAAATTGGAAAGAACCAAGATGCCCTTCAACAGACAAATGGATAAATAAGACATGGTTCATATATACAATGGAATATTATGCCTCATCAGAAAAGATGAATACCCAACTTATGTATCAACATGGAGAGACTAGAGGAGATTATGCTGAGTGAAATAAGTCAAGCAGAGACTGTGAATTATTACAAGGTTTTACTTACTTGTGGAATATCATGGAGGACATTAGGAGAAAGGAAGGAAAAATGAATTGGGGGAAATTAGAGGGGGGGTGAACCATGAGAGACTATGAACTCTGAGAAACAAACAGAGTTTTGGAAGGGGATGGTGAGGGACTGGTGAGCCTGGCTATGGGTGTTAAGGAGGGTGCATATTGCATGGAATACTGAGTGTGGTGCATAAATAATGAATCTTGGAACACCAAAAATATAAAATTAAATTAAAAAAGACTTTTGTAAGAGGGGTAAAGGAACACTACATCATACTGGAAGCATCTGTTAAACAAGAAAATCCAACTATTGTAAATATCTATGCCCCCAACATGAAAGCAGCCAACTGCATAAACCAAATACTAGAAAAATAATCATTTTGATAATAATGCATTAATAGGTGATCTCAACACTCCACTTTCAGTAGTGGACACATGACCTAAGCAAAAAAGCAGCAAAGAAACAAAAGTTTTGAAGGACACATTGCGCCAGATAGACTTCACAGACATATATAGAACATTCCATCTGAAGACAATAGAATACACATTCTTCTTAGGTGCACATAGAACAGTCTGCAGACTAGACCACATACTGGGTCACAAATCAGGTCTCAACTGATACCAGATAATTGAAATTATTCCCTGCATATTTTCATACCACAATGCTTTGAATGTGGAACTCAGTCAGAAGAAAATTTGGAAGGAATTCAAACACCTGGAAATTACAGTGTATTCTGGTAAAGAATGAAAGGGTCAACCAGGAAGTTAAAGAAAAACCTAAACAATTAATGGAAAACAATGAGATTGAAAACTCATCAGTCCAAACCCTATTGAATACTGCAAAGGCAGTCATAAGGGGAAATACATAGACATCCAAACCTCTCTCAAAAATTTAGAAAAATCCCAAAGCACAAGACCTAGAGAAAGAACAGCAAATAGAGCATAATCCTCTTGGATCAGAAGAATAAACATTGTTAAAATGTCTATACTGCCTAGAGCAATCTATACTTTTAATGCCATTCCGATCAAAATTCCACCAGTATTTTTCAAAGAGCTGGAGCAAAGAATCCTAAAATTTGTATGGAATCAGAAGAAACCCCGAATTGCTAAGGAAATGTTGAAAAACAAAAACAAAACTAGCAGCATCACGTTAACCGATTTCAAGCTGTGATCACCAAGACAGTGTGGTACTGGCATAAAAACAGACACATAGACCGGTGGAACACAGTGGAGAGCCCAGATATGGACTCTCAACTCTATGGTCAAATAATCTTCGACAAAACAGGAAAAAAATATACAGTGGAAAAAAGACAGTCTCTTCAATAAATGGTGCTGGGAAAACTGGACAGCTATATGTAGAAGAATGAAACTCGACCATTCCCTTATATCATACACAAAGATATACTCGAAATGGATAAAAGACCTCAACGTGAGACAGGAATCCATCAGAATCCTAGAGGAGAACATAGGCAGTAACCTCTTCAATATCAGCCACAGCAACTTCTTTCAAGATATGTCTCCAAAGGCCAAGGAAACAAAAGCAAAAATGAACTTTTGGGACTTCATCAAGAGCAAAAGCTTCTGCACAGCAAAGGAAACAATCAACAAAACAAAGAGGCAACCCACAGAATGGGAGAAGATATTTGCAAATGACAGTACAGACAAAAGGTTGATGTCCAGGATCTCTAAAGAACTCCTCAAACCCAACACACACAAAACAGATAATCATATCAACAAATTGGCCAAAGGCAAGTGGATGCAAGGGCAAAAATGAACTATTGGGATTTCATCAAGATCAAAAGCTTTTGCACAGCAAAGGAAACAGTTAACAAAACCAAAAGACAACTGAAAGAATAGGAGAATATATTTGCAAATGACATATCAGATAAAGGGCTAGTGTCTAAAATCTATAAGGAACTTAGCAAACTCAACACCCAAAGAACAAACGATCCAATCAAGAAATGGGCAGAAGACATGAACTGACATTTCTGCGAAGAAGACATCCAAATGGCCAATAGACACATGAAAAAGTGCTCCACATCACTCGGCATCAGGGAAATACAAATCAAAACCACAATGAGATATCATCTCACACCAGTCAGAATGGCTAAAATTAACAAGTCAGGAAATGACAGATGCTGGTGAGGATGCGGAGAAAGGGGAACCCACCTCCACTGTTGGTGGGAATGCAAGCTGGTGCAACCACTCTGGAAAACAGCATGGAGGTTCCTCAAAATGTTGAAAATAGAGCTACCTTAGGACCCAGCAATTGCATGACTGGGTATTTACCCCAAAGATACAAACGTAGTGATCCAAAGGGGCACATGCGCCCAAATGTTTATAGAGAAATGTCCACAATAGCCAAACTATGGATAGAACCTAGATGCCCATCCACAGGTGAATAGATAAAGATGAAGTGGTATATATATACAATGGAATATTATACAGCTATCAAAAGAAATGAAATCTTGCTATTTGCAACAATGTGGATGGAACTAGAGGGTTTTATGCTTAGCAAAATAAGTCAATCAGAGAAAGACAACTATCATATGATCTCCCTGATATGAGGAAGTGGAGATGCAATGTGTGGGGCTTGGGGAGTGTAGGAAAAGAATAAATGAAGCAACATGGGACAGGGAGGGAGACAAACATAAGGGACTCTTAATGTCACAAAACAAACTGAGGGTGCCTGGGGTAGGGGAGTAGGGAGAGAATGGTGGGGTTATGGACAATGGGGAGGGTATGTGATATGGTGAGTGCTGTGAAGAGTGTAAGCCTAGCGATTCACAGACCTTTACCCCTGGGGCTAATAATACATTATATGTTTATTAAAAAATTAAAAAATTTTTAAAAAATCTATAGTACACATTTAGTGAAATCTATACATTTAGTGCAATCTACATATTTAGTGTAATCTACACATTTAGTGCAATAGCTGTCAATATAACAACACCATTTTTTCACAGGACTATAAGAAACAATCTTAAATTTTGTATGGAGATGAAAATCCCTGAATAGCCAAAACAATCTTGAAAAGAAGATGAGCATTAAATAGGACATGTGATATGATGAGCACTGGGTGATATAGTCAACTAATGAATTATTGAACATTATATTAAAATAGCAATATACTATATCTTGTTTAATTGAATTTAAATTTAAAAAACCACTTCTACCTAAAGGAGAAAAAAAAGATAAACCTGGATACATCACAATTCTAATATCAAACTATATTTCAAAGTCATCAACACAGTCTGGAACTGGCACAAAAAGAGAAACATAGATCGATAGAGCAGAATAGAAAACTCAGAAATGGACCCTCATCTCTATGGTCAACTAATTTTCAACAAAGCAGTAAAGAATATCCAATGGGTAAAAGACAGAATCTTCAACAAACAGTGTAGGAAAAACTGGACAATAACATACAAAAGAATGAAACTGGACCATTATCTTACACCACATACAAAATCAAATTCAAAATGAAAAGAAAACCTAAATGTGACATGAAAGTATAAAACTCCTAGAAGGGAATAATCTGTTTGAGCTCAGCCATAATGAAGTCTTCAAACTGATGGAAGAAACATTCCTAAAATTTGTATGGAGCCATAAAAGACCCTGAATTGCCAAGAAACTGTTGAAAAAGAAAAACAGCTGGGAGCATCACATTGCCTGATTTCAAGCTATATTACAGAACTGTGATCACCAAGACAGCACTGTACTGGCACAAAAACAAACAGATCAGTGGAACAGAATAGAGAGCCCAGATAAGGACCTTAAACTCTATGGTCAAATAATCTTCAACAAGGCAAGAAAAAATATACAATGGAAAAAATACAGTCTCTTCAATACTTGACGCTGGGAAAATTGGACAGCTATATAAAAAAGAAACTCCACCATTCTCTTACACCATACACAAGGTAAACTCAAAATGGATGAAAAATTTCAATGTGACACAGGAATCCATCAAAATCCTGGAGGAGAATATAGGCAGTAACCTCTTTGATATCATCCATAGCAACTTCTTTCAAGACATGTCTCCAAAGGTAAGGGAAACAAAAATTAAAATGAACTTTTGGGATGTAAATGGTCAACAAAACAAAGAGGTAACCCACAGAATGCAAATGAACTACAGACAAAGTGCTGATATCCAAGATCTTTAAAGAACTTCTCAAACTCAACACCCAAAAAACAAATAAGTCAAAAAATGAGCAGACAACATGAGCAGAAACTTCTCCAAAGAAGACATGCAAATGGATAATAGACACACGAAAAATTGTTCATCATCAATAGTCATCAGGGAAATTCAAATCAAAACCACATTGAAATACACCTTACACCAGTGTGAATTGCAGAAATTGATAAGGCAAGAGACAACAAATGTTGGAAAAGTTGTGGAGAAAGGGGAACCCTCTTACACTGTTAGTGGGAATTTAAGTTATGCAGCCACTTTGGAAAACCCTGTGGAGGGTTATCCAAAAATTAATAATAAAACTACCCTATGAACCAGCAATTGCCCTACTGGGAATTTACCCCAAAGATACAGATGTAGTGAAAAGAAGGGCCATATGTACTCCAATGTTCCTTGTAGCAATGTCCACAATAACCAAAATGTGGAAAAGGGCAATATGCCCTTCAACAGATGACTGTATAAAGAAGATGTGGTCAATATACACAATGGCATATTACTCAGCCATCAGAAAGGATAAATACCCAACTTTTGTGTCAACATGTTTGGGACTGGAAGAGATTATGCAAAGTGAAATAAGTTAAGCAGAAAAAGTCAATTATCATATGGTTTCACTTATGTGGAACATAAGGAATAGCATCGAGCACATTAGAAGGAAGGCAAAAATGAAGGGGGAGTGGGAGATGAACCACAAGAGACTATGGACTCCAGGAAACAAACTGAAGGTTTTAGAAGAGAGGGAGGTAGGGGGATGGAGTAGCTGTGTGATGGGTATTAAGGAGGGCATGGATTGCATGAAGCACTGGGTGTTACATACAAATAATGAATCATGGAACACTACATCAAAAGCTAACAATGTAGTGTATGGTGACTAACATAACATAATACTAATTTAAAAACAGCACTCAAATTCTTTTCTTTAAATATTTTATTTATTTGACAGAGAGAAACCACAAGCAGGCGGGGAGGCAGGCAGAGAGAGAGGAGGAAGCAGGCTCCCTGTGGAGCAGAGAGCCCGATGCGGGGCTCAATCCCAGGACCCTAAGATCATGACATGAGCCAAAGGCAGAGGCTTTAACCCACTGAGCCCACCCAGGCGCCCCAAAACAGCACTCAAATTCTAACTCAGTATGTCTCCCAAGGCAAGGGAAACAAAAACAGAAATAAACTCTTGAGATTTTCTTAAAGGAAAAAGTTTCTCCACAATGAAGGGAAAAGTCAACAAAACTAAAAGGCAACCTGTGGAATGGGAAAAGATATTTCCAAATGGTATATCTGATAAGAGTTAGTATCCCAAAAAAATAAAGATATTATAAAGCTCAACAACCAAAAAACAAAAAATCCAATTTTAAAATGGGCAGAAGACATGAACACATTTGCCCAAAGAAAAAATCCACACATACCACAGACATAAGAAAAGATGCTCAACTTCACTCATCATCAGGGAAATACAAATTAAAACTATAAAGAGATGTCACTTCACACCTGTTAGAAGAGCTGAAATCAATAACACAGGAAAAAAACAGGCATTGGTGAGGATGTGGAGAAAGGGAAACTTTTCTACACTGCTTTTGGGAATGCAAACTGGTGTATCTAATTTGGAAGACAATATGGAGACTGCAAAAATTTAAAAATAAAACTGCCTTATGATCCAGGAATTGCACTATTAAGTGTTAAAACAAAGAGTCCAAAAATAATATGAAGGGATACACACATCCTGATATTTATAACAACATTATGAACAATAGCTAAATTATGGAAAGAGCCAAGTGTGCATTGACTGATGAATGGATACAGAAGAGGTGGCACGCACACGCATGCACATGTGCGCATGCACACACACACACACACACATACACAAATGGAACATTTATCAGCCATAAAAAGGAATGAAATCTTGCCATTTCCAATGACAGGACTAGAGCTAGAGAGTATGATGCTAAGTGAAATAAGTCAGTGAGAGAAAGACAAACACATGATTTTAGTCATATGTGGCATTTAAGAAACAAAACAAATGAGTAGACTGACAAATATATAGAAAGAAAGCATGAAACTGACTCTTAACTGTAGAGAAAAAATTGACAGTTACCCAAAGGAGGGAGGTAAGAGGTCTTGGTTAAAGGGTGATGCGGATTAAGAGTGCACTTGTGATGAGGACCAGGTGTGGTATGGAAGAGCTGAATCACTATTTTGTTCACTGAAACTAATATTACATTTTGTTAGCTAACTAAAATCTAAATAAAAACTTAAAAAAATACTGACTAGGAGTTAAATAATTTGAGAAAAAATAGCAGTTTAGAGAAAAAAAGCCAACGGGGTCTAGGATGAGTCTTCTGCCAGCTACAACCCAGGAGGACACAGTAGGCTCCAGTACACAAGTATGGGCCTCACAAACAAAAGTCATTGAAGAAAGGATGTCACGGACAAAAATGCCATGAGAAAATAATCAACTTAGTTCCAGAACACATATATAGAAAAAAGTTCAGAAGAATTGCTCTTATCTTGTTCCCTGCTTTATCCCAACTGCCTGGTATGTATGCAACAAATATTTATAATTTAAAGCAAAAATTAAGAAGCAACCCATGAAATGGGAGAAGGTATTTGCAAATAAGATTACAAACAAAGGGCTGATATCCAAGATCTATAAAGAACTTCTTAAACCCAACACCCGAAAAACAAATAATCCATTCCAAAAAAAAAAAATGGGCAGAAGACATGAATGGACACTTCTCCAAAGAAGACATGCAAATGGCTAAAAACACATGAAAACACGTTCAACATCACTAGCCATCAGGTAAATTCAAATCAGAACCACAATGAGATACAACCTTACACCAGTTAGAATGGCAAAAATTAACAAGACAGTAAACAATGTGTGTTGGAGAGGATGTGGAGAAAGGGGAACCCTCTTCCACTGTTGGTGGGAGTGCAAGTTGGTGTAGCCACTTTGGAAAACAGTATGGAGATTCCTTAAGAAATTAAAAATAGAGCTTCCTTATGACCCTGCAATTGTACTACTGGGTATTTACCCCAAAGATATAGGTATAGTGAAAACCAGGGCCATCTGTACCCCAATGTTCATAGCATCAATGACCACAATTGCCAAACTGTGGAAAGAGCCAAGATGCCCTTCAACGGATTAATAGATAAGGAAGATATGGTCCAAATATACAATGGAATATTACACCTCCATCAGAAAGGATGAATACCCAACTTTTGTATCAACATGGATGGGACTGAAGGAGATTATGCTGAGAGAAATAAGTCAAGCAGAGAGAGTCAGTTATCATTATGGCTTCACTTACTTGTGGAGCATAAGGAATAACATGGAGGACATGGAGGAGGAAAGGAAAAGTGAATTGGGGAAAATTGGAGGGGGAGATGAACTATGAGAACCTGTGGACTCTGAGAAACTAACAGGGTTTTTGAAGGGAAAGTTATGGGTGTGTCGGTGAAGCCTGGTGGTGGATATTAAGGCGGCACATACTGCATGAAACACTGGGTGTGGTGTATAAGCAATGAATCTTTGAAAACTGAAAAAATGAAATTAAAAAAAATAAAATCCATTCTGCCCATCAAAAAAAAAATTAACAGAACAAGAAACAACAAATGTCAGAGAGCATGTGGAGAAAGGGGAACCCTCTTACACTGTTGTTGGAATGCAAGTTGGTACAGCCATTCTAGGCAAGAGGATGGAGGTTCTTCAAGGCATTAAAAATAGAGCTACCCTGTGAATCAGCAATTGCACTACTAGGTACTTACCCCAAGGATACAGATATAGTGAAAAGAAGGAGCACATGCACCCTGATGTTCATAGCAGTAATATCCACAATAGCCAAGCTGTGGAAGGAGCCAAGATATCCTTCAACTGATGAATGGATAAAGAAGATGAGGCACATATCGATATTGGAATATTACTCAGCCACCAAAAAGGATGAATGCCTGTCATTTGCATTGACATGGATGGAACTGTAGAGTGTTACGGTATGTGAAGTAAATTCAGTAGAGAAGGACAATTATCATATTGTTTCACTCATATGTGGAACATAAGGAATAGCATGTAGGACCATAGGGAAAGGAGGGAAAACTGAAGGGGAAGAAATCATAAAGGGAGACCAACTATGAGAGACTATGGACTCCAGGAAACAAACTGAAGGTTACAGAAGGGAGGGGGGTAGGAGGATGGGGTATCTAGGTCATGGGTATTAAGAAGGGCCTGTGTTGTAATGAACAGTGGGTTTTATATGCAACTAATGAATCGTTGAACACTACATCAAAACTACATCAAAAACTAATATGGTGGCTAACTGAACATAACAAAAAAAGCAAAAAATAAGTTTTACTGCATAATATTTGTCTGAGAGATTACATTATGGTTGATTTTAAAATTTTTAAAATACTAGTTTGTATTATTGAAATATAACTGACATACAATGTTATATTAATTTCAGGTATGCAATATATTGATTAAATTTTATTTTTAATCGTTCGTGTTTTTATATTTTTCTTTTTTAAACATTTTTTTTAAATTTGATAGAGCAAGAGAGGGAATACAAGCAAGTTAAGTGGGATAGGGATAATCAGGCTCCCTGCTTAGCAGAGAGCCCAACATGGGGTTTGATATCAGGACCATAGGATCATGACCTGAGCCAAAGGCAGACACTTAAAGACTGAGCTACCCAGGCGCCCTTTATTTTTCTATTACTAGCATATCAACATTGAAATTATTAAGGAGGGTACATATTGCATGAAGCACAGGGTGTGGTGCATAAACAGTGAATTTTGGAACACTGAAGAAAATAAAATTTAAAAAAAGAAATTATAAAACAATTACCCAAAAATGCAACATTAAAGCAACACTGATTACAATGGAATTACAGAAAAAAGAGTAAAATCAATACTCTAATAAAGAGTGATTGAGACATTGAAGTAAAGTGACCCTTTTGATATTATTCTCAACTATAGTACTAATTAGTGGTGCTGTCCTTGATATATCAATTGGTCTATGAGTTCCAGATACAACTCTCCTATTTTTCAGATAAGAGAAAGTGAAGAGAATTATATCATTACCTCACACAATATTTTTTAAAAATTAAATGAGAATAGATAACAAGTATGTAAAGAAAATGTTCTATAGTGTAAAAATACTAAGGCCACTTATAATCTGGTATCTATTTCACAGATAAGATTTTATTGGTAATAGTGAAATAGGAGATTACTGTTAATATTTCTAAGATTGCCAGTTTATTAATAAGGAAAGATTGGGATGCCTGGGTGGCTCAGTTCTTTAAGTGTCTGCCTTCAGCTCAGGTCATGATCCAAGGGTCTTAGGATCAAGTCCTTCATTGGGATCCTTGATCACTGGGGAGCCTGCCATTCCCCCTGCTTGTGCACTTCCTCTCTGTCTAATAAGTAAAATAACATATTTAAAAATAATAAGAAAAGATTTTAAAAAGACATGAGGAGAGAACCAGAGCAGCACAACAGGGAGACATATTGTCTTTGTTGTTGTTGTTGTTGTTGTTGTTGCTGGGTCCCTTAATTGCACTCTTCTTCAAAGTCCCAGAAGGAATTTATCAATAATAAACCTCATCAACTCCCATAATGGGCATGGACAAACCAGGATGATGTCACTCTCCTGTTTATCTTTGTGTACAAAGTTATTTAACCACGGCCACACACTATTACCCAGATGGGTAAGGGTTGCACCATCTTCAGATGCTGAGGTCAATCATATAGAAAGAAATGCAGGAGCAAAAGCGTAATTAAGGTTTTTGACTTGTTCTCCTTCTGATACATGCTGTTAGTCCTTGACCATGTTTCTCAGTTATTCCCTATCATCTATTTCTATGAAGAAAAGCAAATGTGTTTTTAAAACTTCAAGCATAATTAACATACAGTGTTACAATAGGTTAAGTCGTATGATATAATGATTCAATAATTCTAGACATTTCTTTGTGATAATGAAGATAAGTGTACTCTAAATTGCTCTTAATTGCTCTTTTTTGATTGAATCAGGTAGCAATAACTTTCTGCCAGGAAATAGCTTGTTGGCTTCCATTTATGTATGGATAAAAGAATATGCTTGCCTGCCATATTTGGAATGATATGTTTGTTATATCGAGGCTGAAATTTCACAGAAGTAATGAAACTGATTTTACTTTGAGTGGGCATTATTTCTGGTAGAGAACTGAAACAGATGTCTCAAATATATTTATTTCTTATATGAAACTGACAGTGGTGGGTGTGCCCAAATTGTAGACTGTGAAGGGAAGATAGGGTTCTATAAAGCTACGGCAGCATTATAGGCTCTGGGTTCTATCACCTGATTGGGATTGAGACACAAATTCTCCCTCAGGTAAATTGTGTGATGCTACACAGTTACCCTGATAATTTTTTGAAAGAATTTTCTTTTATATTAATCTTACGTTAAAATGTCTATATTGGGAATTTGAATTGTTTTATTTGTAAAAGGTATAAATATGATTAAATACTTCATTTACTCATGGGGAAGGTAAAATACAGAATGATATAGAACAATTTCTGGGTTTTTGTCAACTTCAAGTAAAGATTTGATATTCTTTTTTTAAGATTTTATTTATTTTTTTGACAGAGAGAGATCACAAGTAGGCAGAGAGGCAGGCCAACAGAGAGAGGGGGAATCAGGCTCCTCGCTGAGCAGAAAGCTGGATGTGGGGCTTGATTCCAGTACCCCAGGATCATGACCTGAGCCAAAGGCAGAGGCTTTAACCCACTGAGCCACCCAGGTGCCCCAAGATTTGATATTCTATCACCACAATTGAAAAACAAACAAACAGGATGTCTGGGTGGCTCACTTGGTTAAGTGTCTGCCTTCAGCTCAGGTCATGATCTCAGGGTCCTGGGATTGAGTCCCACATTGGCTCCTTGCTCTGTGGGGAGTCTGCTTCTCTCTTTCCCTCTGCCTCCACCCCTGCTTGTGCTCTCTCTCTCACAAATAAATACATCTAAAAAAAATAAAAATAAAAAACAAAAAACAAGGTGACAGGATAAAAATTAAAAATATGTATTTAAATTTATTTTAAATTTAAACTAAAATGTATATATTTATATATTTTAGTAAACTCTATACTCAACATGGGGTTCAAACTCACAATCACAAAATAAAGGGTCACATGACTTTCACTGAGCCATCCAGGTGCCCCAACCACCACTATTAATAATTCCCCAATTTAAATATGCACTATTTTATTTACATTAAACACAAACAATTGAATACAGAAAATAAGAATAAGAATGAATGGAGTGGCCTGTTATCTTGTGTGGTACAGACACTATTCCATTGTCTGTCTGGTGTGCCAGGAAGACTGTTCAGTGTGGCTTGATCACAGTGACTCCCACTAACCAAAGTACAACAGAGATTTGCTTCATTTGATTTCAAAAATTGACTCAGAAATCAGGTAGGTCTCATTTTTACTGGGCTGTTTTAAAATATTGCGTGGAGGTCAGCTTTCATCTGCCTAGTGGGAGTGGAAAATGAGAAAAAGTTTGTATTTTTTAATGCAACATGTAGCAGGGTTTTTTTTTTTTTTTTGAGTATTTATATTATGCATCAGATATATTTTCAGTGCTTTCTACTGCTTTGGAACCCAGAACCTGGGACTGCTAATAAGCTGAATATTATGATTAGTCTTTGTAATCATTAGAGGAGTATATAATGTTTTGAAAGTCAGAATTTATTACTGAAATACCCTGTATCATATCCACTCCTAAACTATTCCTAGAGAGAAGAGCGAATATTTGTTTATTATTTATTTTTGTTGGTAAGGAATTTAAAAATTTAACATTTAACATGTCCGTAGTTGGGAAGTTGGGAAGGTTTGATCTCTTGAAGAGAAAAATATAAAAGAGGTTATTACTGATTTTTTTCAAAATAGACAGATATATTTTATTTCCATTGTTTTTTCTTATTTATTTTGAACCATTTTAAAATTCTACTGTAAATACACACACACACACACACACACACACACACACACACAATACTTTAGCCTAAATAGAGGGACTGTGAGCTCCTTCAGTGTAACCAACTTATTTTTTTTCTTTTGTCCTCAGCATTTAACACAGATATAGGTTTTGAGGTTTTGAGTAGCCAGATTTGGTATTGTATAGGGAGTTGTATTATAGTCAGAGACAAACTCAACATTATTCAGTTTTGCTCTCTACATCTCAGTTTTGATGAAAACTGGTTACTCTAGACCAAAAAGTAGATTATGCTTGTAAAAGCAACTAAAGCTTGTCTTGTAAATGACAAAGATCTTGTAAATATGAATTCTTCTACCTGAATTTTAGAACAAATAGCAGGACATTTAAGTAGATAAAGTTGGAGAAGTGCATACTAGATAGTACTAAGATTTTCCATAAAGATCTGCTTAACCAGAGTAAAAATAATAAATATATCATATATAAATATAATATATATTAGTCTGGGACTACAGAAATTGAGAAATACAAATCTTATATAGATACTAAAACTGGCTAACTGAAATAATTCATCTTATATCATAAAACACAAATCATAACTGCCATCTCTTACCTAGATTTTGCATGATAATCACCATAGATATAGATATTAACTCTTTAAATTAACAATATATGTACTTATTCATCTGTATCTTGTAATGTTCTAAGCACTTTCAGTATGTTACATAATTTAATCCTGAACATATTTGAGATCTAACATTATTATCCTATTTTTATGTAAAGTTGACAAAGGGACTGTGGGTACAGGATACTCTGGACCCATAGTCACAATCCCGCCCCAAAATGTGGGCTCCTAAATTGATGTCCCTAGAATATCTAAGAGGTTGGTCATTGGTGAGGACCCTGATTTACTCCTGTGGATACATGGAACACGATGCACAACCACAGAGCATCACACCCTGGCTTGTACAGAAAGTGAGGGTTCACATTTTTGGTATAAATATTCCCTAAGTTATGTTTCAGTTACTTTCTAAATACTTCTCATACAGAATATATACCTAAGAGTTTTTAAGATCCAATTGGATCTTTAAACCTGAAAAGTTGATTCAATTTTGATTTCCATAATAAAAAATTCTATAAATAGGAGATTTTATTTTTTCCATAATTCACTTTTTGTGTTTTTCTATGGCAGTTATTCCAAAAATTTCCATACTAATTGATAAACAACTAATCATCATCAGGAAATCTCATGATCTTGAACTCTGGCAACCTTACTGTAAGTTACCAATATTAACTTCACAGACAATATTATAGTAATTTCAGGTATACAACATTGTGATTTAACAAATTATATGTTATGCTATGTTTACAAGTGTAGGTTACAGCTGTCACCATACAGACTATTATGATACCTTTGACTATAATCCTTAATGCTGTGTTTTTTATTCCTGTGACTTATTCACTCCATAACTGGAAGATTGTATGTCCCGTTCCCTCTTGACCATCGTGTCCATCACCCCACACTTCTCTCTTCTGGTAACCATCAGTTTCTTCTCTATATTTCTAGGACTCATACTGTTTTTTCCTTATTAATTTATATTTTTAGATTCCACATATGAGTGAAATTATGTAATATTTGTCTTTCTCAGTTTGACTTATTTCACTTATAATACACTTGTGGGTCCAACTGTGTTGTAAAAAGGGGAAGAATCTCAATCCACTATGATAATGGTATAATATTATATATATATATATAATATAATATATAATGGTATAATATAATATATAATATAATATATAATAATATTTACACACCATTCCTTCCTTATCCACTGATGTTGTTTCCATATCTTGTCTATTGTAAATAACATTGCAATAAACATATGGGTGTATATAAAAATATACAATAAAAATACACAATGAAATATTATTCAGGCCATAAGAATGAAATCTTGCCATTTGCAATGACATGGATGGAGCTAGAGAGTATTATGTTAAGTGAAATAAATCAGAGAAAGAGAAATATAGTGTGATTTCAGTCATATGTGGAATTTAAGGAACAAAGCAAATGAGTAAAGGGGGAAAAAAGAAGAGAGAGAGAGAGACAAACCAAGAAACAGGCTCTTAACTATAGAGAACAAACTGGTGGTTATGAGAATGCAGGTGGCTGACGGGATGGGTTAAACAGATTATAGGGATGAAGAGTGCATATATGATGAGTACCAGCTGTTATACGAAAATGTTGAATCACTGTATTCTACACTTGAAATTAATATTACACCATATGTTAAATAATTTGAATTTAAATACAACTTAAAAAAGGAATATCATCTGGAGATTTGAAAAAAAATAAAAGTAAGGGTGCATATACTCTTTTGCTTTCCTTGGGGGAAAATGTATACCCAGAGGTGGAATGACTAAGTATTGATATCTTTGAACCATAGTTGTGAATTCTTAGATTTCTAATAAATTTGGTCAATTATAGGTAATTTATAATCTAAAAATTTACAGGTCCTTGGAACTTTCCCTTATTGGCACCCAGGTTGCTATGTGTAAACATGCACACGTGCTCACGTGCATATGTGCATACACACACACACACACACACACACAGTTATTTTGGGTGGTCATATCCCATGAGTGATCTGTCAACTCCATAGTTCTTCTAGGTGATCCAATGGAGAATACAACTTGGGTGGCCAACTATACTGGACGATCAGATTTTGACCTAGTGGGACTCTTCATTCAATCCAAGTACCCAGATCTCCTTTGTGTGGTGATTTTTGTAGTTTTCCTGATGGCCTTGTCTGGAAACACCATCCTGATCCTTCTGATACACTGTGATGTTCACCTTCATAACCCCATGTACTTTTTTATCACCCAATTGTCTCTCATGGATGTGATGTACATTTCTGTCACTGTGCCCAAGATGCTCATGGACCAGGTCACAGGAGTGAATAAGATCTCAGCCCCTGAATGTGGGTTGCAGATGTTTCTCTATCTGACACTAGGAGGTTCAGAATTTTTCCTTCTAGCTGCCATGGCCTATGACCGCTATGTGGCCATCTGCCATCCACTCCGTTATCCTATCCTCATGAACTATAGGGTGTGTCTCCTCTTGGTGTCTTCTTCCTGGTTTCTAGGATCTGTGGATGGATTTATGCTCACACCCGTCAGCATGACCTTCCTCTTCTGTAGATCCCGGGAGATCCATCATTTCTTCTGTGAGGTCCCTGCTGTAATGAAGCTTTCCTGCTCAGACACTTCCCTCTATGAGACCCTCATGTACCTGTGCTGTGTTCTCATGCTCCTCATCCCTGTGACAATCATTTCAAGCTCCTATTCTTTCATCCTCTTCACCATCCACAGGATGAACTCAGCAGAGGGATGGAAGAAGGCCTTTGCCACTTGTTCTTCCCACATGATGGTAGTCATCCTCTTCTATGGTGCTGCTGTCTATACCTACATGCTTCCCACCTCCTATCACACCCCAAAGAAGGACATGATTGTATCTGTCTTTTACACTATACTCACTCCTGTTCTAAATCCTTTAATTTATAGTCTTAGGAATAAGGATGTAACAAGGGCCCTAAAAATATTGTTGAATGTGGGATCTGTCCTACAGGAAACTATGAAGTAGGGAATATTTGTACTAATGTGTTTTTCCCCCTTCACTCTACAAATCAAAACTTTAGGACTTTTGGCAATATTTTTCTTCAGATTCTTATAACATAATGTGTCATCATCTCTTTGTCACTTTTGAAAGCATTATGTCCCTGTACTGGAAAGTTCTTCCTTTTTACACTTCTGCATTCAAAGTGCTTGTACAATTGTATTGTATTCATGTTGTATTTTTCTCAATATTCATATTATTAAGAAGTAAGTGATAAAATATTTAGAAACAAAGATCATAAGGTGTACAACTGATGAAAGAGAGATGGAGAGAGAGGTGATAAACCAAATGGAGTATAAACTTATAGGAGAATCTAGGCAAAAGGTGATAGGAGTGTTAATTGTACTATTATTATTCATACTAACCTTCCATAAATTTGAACTTACTTAAGAATAAAACATAAAGGATCAGAATTTTGATTATTTTAAAATTTGTCCTTGCAGCATGGTGGCAGTGTGACAAAGCTTGGAAATCATGCGCTAGTTACCATGGCTGATCAATACTTCCACAATTCAGTTACTGGTCTGGTTTTAAAAAAAAAATGTATTGTGTTATGTAAGTAACCATAAAATTCATCATTAGTTTTTGATGAAGTATTCCAAGATTCATTGTTTATGGCCTGTGTTTAACTAGGGCAATATTGTTCTTAGGTTCTAAACCTGAAGATATCCTGTGGCCATTACTTCTCCAAAATCATTAGTACATTGTGGTAGAAGGTATTATGGGAAAAATATTAACCTTAACAAGGAGGTCTTAGGGAAGCTTTCCAGCATAAGGTGGTATTAGAGCTCATATTTAAAGTATTTAGCTTAATATACAAACAAGAAGAGGAAGATCATCAAATATTCAGTCCTTAATTTATTCAAAAAAGATCTTATACTACAATAAAAAATAACAAATAGTTGAGTCAAGATGGCAGGGAATAGGAGGAGGCACCATTTCAACCTGTACCCTAAAGTGAGCTGATCACCTACCAAAGAACTTTGATCACCCAAGAAATCAGCCTGAGGTCAGAATTATACATGTCTGGATCTCTACAGGAGCAGAAGATGCCAGTGGGCAGGTAAAGCAGAGTGGGAACATTGGCTGATATTGGAAGATAAACAAAAGGGGGAGGGAGCCACCAGAGGCAACCGATTGGAAAGTAATACCCCAATACGAGAGTGTCCTGCATCTTGGGACCAGAAATAGCTTGGAGTCTAGTAGAAAGCACTCAAAAAAAAAAAAAAAAAAAAAAAGAGCAAAGCATCGCAGGCAAAATTGTGGGAATTGGGGCAGTTAGGGAGAGGGGCTTAAGTCCCCGGGCTCAGGACAGCCTCCCCTGGCGCTGAGCCAGAGAGAGTGTGGCAGAGAAAGCAAGTCTCGGTCCCTGCGCCGCTGGTGTGCCTGAGCCACCAGCGCACCCGAGAACGTGTGGGGTCAGGCTCCTGTAAGGGGCTGGGTGCCTCCCCAGATGGCATCCCTGAAATGCGCGCGTCCCAGACCCTCCCCTGGGAGAGGAGCTCACAGGTGCTAGCTGGGGGCTCTGGCACCCAGAAGCACCAAGCATTCCCAGTGCAGGCCAGCGGGAAAATCTCAGTGTGTAATCGCTGCTTGGAACCTCTCTGGTGTTCTGGGGCTGCCCAGACAGCCGCCACTGCCGTGGTAATTGGGTACAAGGAGGAGATCCTGCATCCCCAGGGACCGTGAGTCAGAACCTACTCTACCAGCAGCTCTGCAGAGCATTCTGAGGCTTCTCTCTGAGAGGGAGGTCTGGGTGCAGTTTGCTCTCCTCTAAACTTCCAAAAAGGATCAAAAGCTGTGAAGGCGAGAGAAAACAGATGAACAAACATAAAAACCTCTGGAGAACAAGCCTAAAAAAAAAAAAAGGTTTCCTAAGAGCCAGCCCCATTGAGGGGGGCGGGAGGACCTAACTCAGGGAACATCGTTGACAGAAAACACACGTGGCAGACCCCTCCCCAAGAAAACCAACCAGGAAGGAAGAAAAAAAAAAAGAAGATGACAAGAGAACAACCACCACTACTTCATAAATACAACTTTTATTTTTAACTCCTTTTTTTTTACACATATAGATAATTTTTTAACCTATTTACCATCACAGTGAGATGTCCAGTACATCAAATTCCTTAATAACCTTCTAACCTGAACTTTTTGATACATACACCGGTGTTTTCTTTTGCTTTTCTATTTTTAAAAATGTAAAAATTTTTTTTTTAAATTTTACTTTTTTTTTAAAATTTACTTTATTTTAGTCTAGTTTATTCTTTTTTAATTTTTATTTTCTACTATACATATAGAGTTAAACTTCAAGGTAATCCCCTTTCCCCAGTCAATGTTACCCCTATAGGTAAACCAATTTTTAATCCCCCTGTATCTTAGGAAAACTGAGTCCCTTAACAAAGACACCAAGATACATCCAGGTAGAATCAAAATAACCTTCCTCGCCCACACTGAGAATTTATAAGCACTTTCCCATCTTTTCCTTCCACCAGTGTTTCTGTGTATTTGTGTTTGTCCTGATAGTATATAAATCTTATACTTGGGGTTCTTTTTGACGAGGTTCTTCCTTTTTTTGCTTATATATATATATTTTTCTCTTGTCATATCCTTTTTTTTTGTTTGTTTATATACTTTTATCAGTCTTTTGGTTTGACTGTTTTTGTTTGTATACTTCATGAATCTTAACTCAGAGCCCATTTGGGCTGAGCCTTCTCTTTTATCTTCCCTTTTCTCCTGTCTCAGTCTCTCTCTCTCTTTTCTATTTTTCCTCTATTTCTTTTTCTTTTCTTTTTTCTCTCATTTGGGTGGGAAATTCTGATTGCACAGAAGCGTTCCAGGGTGCACCTTGACTGCACCACAATCAATATATCCATGTGCATCTGTTCAGTCATCTCTTACCAAAATGACTAGGAGGAGGAATGCCCAACAGAAGAAAATACAGAGGATGGACCTTCTGCAACAGAGCTAATGGCTATCGACATAGACAATATGTCAGAAAGGGAAATAAGGCTAACAATTCTCCAGGCAATAGCTAGGTTGGAGAAAGCCATGGATGACCAAACAGAATTGATTAGGGCAGAACTGAAAGCCACCAGGGATGATGTTCAAAATGCTCCAAATGTGTTCCAATCAAATCTAAATTCTATAAAAGCTAGGGTAACTGAGACAGAAGATAGAATTAGTTATCTGGAGGACAAACAGATAGAGAGAAAGGATCAGGAGGAACCCTGGAACAAACAGCTAAGAAGCCATCAAAACAGAATCAGGGAAATAAATGATGCCATGAAATGTTCCAACGTCAGAATTATTGGAATCCCTGAAGGGGAGGAAAAGGAAGAAGTGTAGAAGATATAGTGGAAGAAGTTGTCTATGAAAATTTTCCCAATCTCACAAATGGAAACAGTGTTCATGTACTAGGAGCAGAAATTTTTCCCCCCAAGATTTTAGATTATCGAACGTCCTCACGATACCTGATAGTTAAAATGAAGAATTACAATTCTAGACAGACCCTCTTAAAAGCAGCTAGGACAAAGAAGCTCCTTACATACAGAGGAAGGAGCATTAAAATAATTTCAGACCTGACCCCAGAGACCTGCCAAGCGTGGAAGGACTGGCAAAATATATTCAGAGTTCTAAATGAGAAGAACATGCAACCAAGAATACTTTATCCAGCAACACTGAAATTCAAAATGGATGGAGATATAAAGAGTTTCCAAGACTGGAAATGCTTAAAAGACCATGCAACCACGAAGCCAAAAATGCAGGAAATATTAAGGGGGGTCCTATAAAAGAGAAAAAATCTTAAAAATATCATTGAACAGAAACATAGAGACAATCTACAGACAGAAAGACTTCAAAGGTAACACGATGTCAATAAAAACGCGATCTCTCAATAATCACTCTCAATGTGAATGGCCTAAATGCGCCCATAAAATGACACAGGGTTGCAGATTAGATAAAATGACAGGACCCATCCATATGTTGTCTACAAGAGACCCATTTTGAACATAAATTAGCACCCAGACTGAAAGTGAAGGGAAGGAGAAGCATCATTCATGCCAATGGACCTCAAAAGAAGGCCGGAGTAGCGATTCTCATATCAGATAAATTAGATTTTAAACTAAAGACTGCAGTCAGAGATACAGAAGGACAGGACATAATTCTTATTTTTTTAATTTATTTATTTATTTTTTCAGTGTAACAGTATTCATTGTTTTTGCACAACACCCAGTGCTCCATGCAATACGTGCCCTCCCTATTACCCACCCCCTGGTTCCCCCAACCTCCCAGCCCCGCCCCTTCATAACCCTCAGGTTGTTTTTCAGAGTCCATAGACTCTTATGGCTCATCTCCCCTTCCAATTTCCCTCAACTTCCTTCTCCTTTCCGTCTCCCAATGTCCTCCATGTCATTTGTTATGCTCCACACTTAAGTGAAATCATATGATACTTGACTCTCTCTGCTTGACTTATTTCACTCAGCATAATCATTTCCACTCTCGTCAATGTTGCTACAAAAGTTGGGTATTCATCCTTTCTTTTTTTTTTTTTTTGTTTAAAAAAACATATAATGGATTTTTATCCCCAGGGTTACAGGTCTGTGAATCACCAGGTTTACACATTTCACAGCACTCACGATAGCACATACCCTCCCCAATGTCCATAACCCCCTCCCCCTCTCCCAACCACACCACCCCCCAGCAACCCCATTTGTTTTGTGAGATTAAGAGTCATTTATGGTTTGTCTCCCTCCCAATTCCATCCTGTTTCCTTTATTCTTCTCCTACCCCCCTAACCCCCCATGTTGCATCTCCATGTCCTCATATCAGGGAGATCATATGATAGTTGTCTTTATCCAAATAACTTATTTCACTAAGCATGATACCCTCTAGTTCCATGCACGTCGTTGCAAATGGCAAGATTTCATTTCTTTTGATCACTGCATTGTATTCCATTGTGTATATATACCACATATGCTTTATCCATTCATCTGTTGATGGAAATCTAGGTTCTTTCCATAGTTTGGCTATTGTAGACATTGCTGCTATAAACATTCGGATACACGTGCCACTTTGGATCACTATGTTTGGATCTTTAGAGTAAATACCCTGTGACAGTACATAATTCTTAAAGGGAGTATCCACCAAGATGATCTAACAATTGTAAATATCTGCGCCCCTATATGAAAGCATCCAATTACATAAGAAAATTATTAATCAAGATAAAGAGTCATATTGATATGAATACAATAATAGTAGGAGATCTTCATATGCCTCTCTCAGTAACAGACAGATCATCGAAGCAGAAAATCAATAAAGAAATAAGAGCATTGAATGACACATTGGACCAGATGGACGTCATAGATATATACAGAACATTCCACCCTAAATCAACAGAATACTCATTTCTCTAAGTGTACGTGTAACCTTCTCCAGAATAGACCACATACTGGGTTACAATGCAGGACTCAATTGATACCAAAAGACTGACATTATTCCCTGCATATTCTCAGATCACAATGCTTTGAAACTGGAACTCAATCACAAGGAAAAGTTCAGAAGAAACTCAAACACATGAAGGCTAAAGACCACCTTGCTTAAGAATGCTTGGATCAACCAGGAGATCAAAGAAGAACTTAAACAATTCAGGGAAACCAATGAGAATGAAGACACTTCAGTCCAAAACCTATGGGATAAAGCAAAGGGTTCTAAGGGGGAAATACATAGCCATCCAAGCCTCCCTCAAAAACATTGAAAAATCCAGAATACACCAGCTGTCTCTACACCTTAAAGAACTGGAGAATCAACAACAAATCAAACCAACTCCACATACAAGAAGGGAACTAATCAAGATTAGAGCAGAGATCAATGAGGTAGAAACGAGAGATACAGTAGAACGTATCAAAGAAACGAGAAGGTGGTTTTTTGAAAGAATCAATAAGATCGATAAACCATTGGCCACACTAATCCAAAAGAAAAGAGAGAAAGCCCAAATTAATAAAATTATGAATGAAAAGGGAGAGATCATAACGAACACCAAGGAAATAGAAACAATCATCAGAAATTATTACCAACAGTTATATGCCAATAAGCTAAGCAACCTAGATGAAATGGATGCATTCCTGGAAAACTACAAACTCCCCATATTGAACCAGGAAGAAACGGAAAACCTCAATAGACCGATATCTAGTAACAAGATTGAAGCAGTGATCAAAAACCTCAGAAAAAACAAGAGCCGAGGACCGGACGGATTCCCTGGGGAATTCTACCAAACGTTCAAAGAAGAAATAACACCTATTCTCCTGAAGCTGTTCCAAAAAATTGAAGCAGAAGGGAAACTTCCAGACGCTTTTTATGAAGCCAGCATTACCCTGATCCCCAAACCAGGCAAAGACCCTATCAAAAAGGAGAATTTAAGACCAATATCACTGATGACTATGGATGCAAAGATTCTCAACAAGATCCTAGCAAACAGGATCCAGCAGCACATTAAAATGATTATCCACCATGACCAGGTGGGATTCATCCCTGGGTTGCAAGTTTGGTTCAACATTCGCAAATCAATCAATGTGATAGAACAAATCAATAAGAGAAGAGAGAAGAACACCATGGTCCTCTCAAATGATGCAGAAAAAGCATTTGACAAAATCCAGCATCCGTTCCTGATTCAAACGCTTCAAGTATAGGGATAGAGGGAACATTCCTGAACTTCATAAAATCTATCTATGAAAGACCCACAGCAAATATCATCCTCAATGGGAAAAAGCTTGCAGCCTTCCCGTTGAGATCGGGAACACGACAAGGAAGCCCACTCTCACCACTCTTGTTCAACATAGTATTAGAAGTCCTAGCAATGGCAATCAGACAACAAAGAGGAATTAAAGGTATCCAAATTGGCAAGGAAGAAGTCAAACTCTCTCTCTTCGCAGATGACATGATTCTTTATATGGAAAACCCCACAGACTCCACCCCCAAACTACTAGAACTCATACAGCAATTCAGTAATTGGCAGATACAAATGCAATGTACAGAAATCAGTGGCTTTCTTATACACTAACAATGAAAATACAGAAAGGGAAATTAGAGAATCGATTCCATTTACTATAGCACCAAGAACCATAAGATACCGGGGAATAAACCTAACCAAAGAGGTAAAGGACCTGTACTCGAGGAACTACAGAACACTCATGAAAGAAATTGAAGAAGACACAAAAAGATGGAAGACCGTTCCATGCTCTTGAATCGGAAGAAAAACATTGTTAAAATGTCTATACTGCCTAAAGCAATCTATACTTTTAATGCCATTCCGATTAAAATTCCACCGGTGTTTTTCACAGAGCTGGAGCAAATAATCCTAAAATTTGTATGGAATCAGAAGAGACCCCAAATTGCTAAGAAAATGTTGAAAAACAAAGCAAAACTGGCGGCATCACCTTACCCGATTTCAAGCTTTATTACAAAGCTGTGATCACCAAGACAGCGTGGTACTGGCATAAAAACAGACACATTGAGAGGAGGAGTCAAGATGGGGGAGAAGTAGCAGCCTGAGACTACATCAGGTAGCAGGAGATCAGCTCCATAGCTTATCTAAACATTGCAAACCCCTACAAATCCAATGGGAGAGTGAAGAGAAGAAGAACAGCAACTCTAGAAACAGAAAATCAACCACTTTCTGAAAGGTAGGACTGGCGGAGAAGTGAATCTAAAACGACGGGAAGATAGACTGCGGGGGGAGGGGCCAGCTCCCTGCAAGCGGTGGAGCAACGGAGCACAAAATCAGGACTTTTAAAAGTTGTTCCACTGAGGGACATTGCTCCAGAGGCTAAACCAGGGTAAAGCCCACGTGGGGTTTGCGTGGCCCCAGGCCCCGCAGGGTCACAGAAGGATCGGGGGTGTCAGAGTGTCGGAGAGCTCACAGGTATTAGAACGGAGAAGCCGGCTGCAGAGACAGAGCCGAGGACTGAAATCTTAGCTCGGGGTTACATTGAACTGGTCGCGGGCTGGGTGAGCTCGGAGCGTGGAAAGAGGCTGGGGCGGGAGTGATTGGGTGCTGTCCTCTGGGGGCGCACTGAGGAGTGGGGCCCCAGGCTCTCGGCTCCTCCGGGCCGGAGACTGCGAGGCCGCCATTTTCATTCCCGTCCTCCGGAACTCTACGGAAAGCATGCAGGGAACAGAAGCTCCCAAAAGCGAACCCGAGCAGATTACTTAGTCCGGCCGCCGGTAAGGGCGGGGCAATCCCGCCTCGGGCAAAGACACTTGAGAGTCACTACAACAGGCCCCTCCCCCAGAAGATCAACAAAATATCCAGCCAGGACGAAGTTCATCTATCAAGGAAAAAGCAGGTTCAATTCCTAAGACAGCAGAGCAATTCCAGAGGAGGAGAAAGCAAAGCACGGAACTCATGGCTTTCTCCCCATGATTCTTTAGTCTTGCGGCTACTTCAATTTTTTTTTCTTTTTTCTTCTTCTGCTAAATTTTTAAAAATTTTACCCTTTTCTTTTTTAACGTTTTTTGACTAGTTCATCTAAATATATATATTTTTTTCTTTCTGTTTTATATTTTTTTATTTGTTTTATTTTTTAATTTTTTTTCTTTTTTTTCCTTTTTTTTTCTTTTTTTTCCTATTTTTTTTTTCAAAACCTGTTTTTATCCCCTTTCTCCCCCTGACAATTAGGAGTCTCTTCTGATTTGTTTACAGAGCATTTTTCTGGGGTCTTTGCCACCCTTTTAGTAGTTTATTTGCTCCTTCATATCCTCTTATCTGGACAAAATGACAAGGCGGAAAAAATCACCACAAACAAAAGAACAAGAGACAGTACCAAAGGCTAGGGACCTAATCAACACAGACATTGGTAATATGTCAGATCAAGAGTTCAGAATGACGATTCTGAACATTCTAGCCGGGCTCGAAAAAGGCATGGAAGATATTAGAGAAACCCTCTCTGGAGATATAAAAGCCCTTTCTGGAGAAATTAAAGAACTAAAATCTAACCAAGTTGAAATCAAAAAAGCTATTAATGAGGTGCAATCAAAAATGGAGGCTCTCACTGCTAGGATAAATGAGGCAGAAGAAAGAATTAGTGATACAGAAGACCAAATGACAGAGAATAAAGAAGCAGAGCAAAAGAAGGACAAACAGGTACTGGACCACGAGGGGAGATTTCGAGAGATAAGTGACACCATAAGACAAAACAACATTAGAATAATTGGGATTCCAGAAGAAGAAGAAAGAGAGAGGGGAGCAGAAGGTCTATTGGAGAGAATCATTGGAGTGAATTTCCCTAATATGGCAAAGGGAACAAGCATCAAAATCCAGGAGATGCAGAGAACCCCCCTCAAAGTCAACAAGAATAGGTCCACACCCCGTCACCTAATAGTAAAATTTACAAGTCTTAGTGACAAAGAGAAAAATCCTGAAAGCAGCCCGGGAAAAGAAGTCTATAACATACAATGGTAAAAATATTAGATTGGCGGCAGACTTATCCACAGAGACCAGGCAGGCCAGAAAGAGCTGGCATGATATATTCAGAGCACTCAACGAGAAAAACATGCAGCCAAGAATACTCTATCCAGCTAGGCTATCATTGAAAATAGAAGGAGAGATAAAAAGATTCCAGGACAAACAAAAGCTGAAAGAATTTGCAAACACCAAACCAGCTCTACAGGAAATATTGAAAGGGGTCCTCTAAGCAAAGAGAGAGCCTAAAAGTAGTAGATCAGAAAGGTACAGAGACAATATACAGTAACAGTCACCTTACAGGCTAATAATGGCACTAAATTCATATCTCTCAATAGTTACCCTGAATTTTAATGGGCTAAATGCCCCAATCAAAAGACACAGGGTATAAGAATGGATAAAAAAAAAAAAAAAACATCAGTATGTTGCCTACAAGAAACTCATTTTAGATGTGAAGACACCTCCAGATTTAAAGTGAGGGGGTGGAAAACAATTTACCATGCTAATGGGCATCAGAAGAAAGCTGGGGTGGCAATCCTTATTTCAGATCAATTAGATTTTAAGCCAAAGACTATAATAAGAGATGAGGAAGGACACTATATCCTACTCAAAGGGTCTGTCCAACAAGAAGATCTAACAATTTTAAATATCTATGCCCCTAACGTGGGAGCAGCCAACTATATCAACCAATTAATAACAAAATCAAAGAAACACATCAATAATAATACAATAATAGTAGGGGACTTGAACACTCCCCTCACTGAAATGGACAGATCATCCAAGCAAAAGATCAACAAGGAAATAAAGGCCTTAAATGACACACTGGACCAGATGGACATCACAGATATATTCAGAACATTTCATCCCAAAGCAACAGAACACACATTCTTCTCTAGTGCACATGGAACCTTCTCCAGAATAGATCACATCCTGGGTCACAAATCAGGTCTCAACCGGTATCAAAAGATTGGGATTATTCCCTGCATATTTTCAGACCACAATGCTCTGAAGCTAGAACTCAATCACAAGAGGAAAGCTGGAAAGAACCCAAATACATGGAGACTAAAGAGCATCCTTCTAAAGAATGAATGGGTTAACCAGGAAATTAAAGAAGAACTGAAAAAATTCATGGAAACAAATGATAATGAAAACACAATAGTTCAAAATCTGTGGGACACAGCAAAGGCAGTCCTGAGAGGAAAATATATAGCGGTACAAGCCTTTCTCAAGAAACAAGAAAGGTCTCAAGTACACAACCTAACCCTACACGTAAAGGAGCTGGAGAAAGAACAAGAAAGAAATCCTAAACCCAGCAGGAGAAGAGAAATCATAAAGATCAGAGCAGAAATTAATGAAATAGAAACAATAAAAAAAAAAAACAATAGAAAAAATCAATGAAACTAGGAGCTGGTTCTTTGAAAGAATCAATAAGATTGATAAACCCCTGGCCAGACTCATCAAAAAGAAAAGAGAAAGGACCCAAATCAATAAAATCATGAATGAAAGAGGAGAGGTCACAACTAACACCAAAGAAATACAGACAATTAGAAGAACATACTATGAGCAACTCTACACCAACAAATTTGACAATCTGGAAGAAATGGATGCATTCCTAGAGACATATAAACTACCACAACTGAACCAGGAAGAAATCACAAACCTGAACAGGCCCATAACCAGTAAGGAGATTGAAACAGTCATCAAAAATCTCCAAACAAACAAAAGCCCCGGGCCAGACGTCTTCCCAGGGGAATTCTACCAAACATTTAAAGAAGAACTAATTCCTATTCTCCTGAAACTGTTCCAAAAAATAGAAACGGAAGGAAAACTTCCAAACTCATTTTATGAGGCCAGCATCACCTTGATCCCCAAACCAGACAAGGATCCCACCAAAAAAGAGAACTACAGACCAATATCCTTGATGAACACAGACGCAAAAATTCTCGCCAAAATACTAGCCAATAGGATTCAACAGTACATTAAAAGGATTATTCACCACGATCAAGTGGGATTTATTCCAGGGCTGCAGGGTTGGTTCAACATCCGCAAATCAATCAATGTGATAGAACACATTAATAAAAGAAAGAACAAGAACCATATGATACTCTCAATAGATGCTGAAAAAGCATTTGACAAAGTACAGCATCCCTTCCTGATCAAAACTCTTCAAAGTGTAGGGATAGAGGGCACATACTTCAATATTATCAAAGCCATCTATGAAAAGCCCACCGCAAATATCATTCTCAATGGAGAAAAACTGAAAGCTTTTCCGCTAAGGTCAGGAACACGGCAGGGATGTCCATTATCACCACTGCTATTCAACATAGTACTAGAAGTCCTAGCCTCAGCAATCAGACAACAAAAAGAAATTAAAGGCATCCAAATTGGTAAAGAAGAAGTCAAACTATCACTCTTCGCAGATGATATGATACTATATGTGGAAAGACTCCACTCCAAAACTGCTAGAACTTGTACAGGAATTCAGTAAAGTGTCAGGATATAAAATCAATGCACAGAAATCAGTTGCATTTCTGTACACCAATAACAAGACTGAAGAAAGAGAAATTAAGGAGTCAATCCCATTTACAATTGTACCCAAAAGTATAAGAAACCTAGGAATTAACCTAACCAAAGAGACTAAGAATCTATACGTAGAAAATTATAAAGTACTCATGAAAGAAATTGAGGAAGACACAAAAAAAAAAAAAAAATGGAAAAATGTTCCATGCTCCTGGATTGGAAGAATAAATATTGTGAAAATGTCTATGCTACCTAAAGCAATCTACATATTTAATGCAATCCCTATCAAAATACCATCCAGGGCGCCTGGGTGGCTCAGTGGGTTAAGCTGCTGCCTTCGGCTCAGGTCATGATCTCAGGGTCCTGGGATCGAGTCCCGCATCGGGCTCTCTGCTCAGCAAGGAGCCTGCTTCCCTCTCTCTGCCTGCCTCTCTATCTCCTTGTGATCTCTGTCTGTCAAATAAATAAATAAAATCTTTAAAAAAAAATACCATCCATTTTTTTCAAAGAAATGGAACAAATAATCCTAAAATTTATATGGAACCAGAAAAGACCTCGAATAGCCAAAAGAATATTGAAAAAGAAAGCCAAAGTTGGTGGCATCACAATTCCAGACGTCAAGCTCTATTACAAAGCTGTCATCATCAAGACAGCATGGTACTGGCACAAAAACAGACACATAGATCAGTGGAACAGAATAGAGAGCCCAGAAATCGACCCTCAACTCTATGGTCAACTAATCTTCGACAAAGCAGGAAAGAATGTCCAATGGAAAAGAGACAGCCTCTTCAATAAATGGTGCTGGGAAAATTGGACAGCCACATGCAGAAAAATGAAATTGGACCACTTCCTTACACCACACACGAAAATAGACTCCAAATGGATGAAGGACCTCAATGTGAGAAAGGAATCCATCAAAATCCTTGAGGAGAATGCAGGCAGCAACCTCTTCGACCTCAGCCATAGCAACATCTTCCTAGGAACAACGGCAAAGGCAAGGGAAGCAAGGGCAAAAATGAACTATTGGGATTTCATCAAGATCAAAAGCTTTTGCACAGCAAAGGAAACAGTTAACAAAACCAAAAGACAACTGACAGAATGGGAGAAGATATTTGCAAACGACACATCAGATAAAGGGCTAGTATCCAAAATCTATAAGGAACTTAGCAAACTCAACACCCAAAGAACAAACAATCCAATCAAGAAATGGGCAGAGGACATGAACAGACATTTCTGCAAAGAAGACATCCAGATGGCCAACAGACACATGAAAAAGTGCTCCACATCACTCGGCATCAGGGAAATAGAAATCAAAACCACAATGAGATATCACCTCACAGCAGTCAGAATGGCTAAAATGAACAAGTCAGGAAATGACAGATGCTGGCGAGGATGCGGAGAAAGGGGAACCCTCCTCCACTGTTGGTGGGACTGCAAGCTGGTGCAACCACTCTGGAAAACAGCATGGAGGTTCCTCAAAATGTTGAAAATAGAACTACCCTATGACCCAGCAATTGCACTACTGGGTATTTACCCTAAAGATACAAACATAGTGATCCGAAGGGGCACGTGTACCTGAATATTTATTGCGGCAATGTCTACAATAGCCAAACTATGGAAAGAACCTAGATGTCCATCAACAGATGAATGGATAAAGAAGAGGTGGTATATATACACAATGGAATACTATGCAGCCATCAAAAGAAATGAAATCATGCCATTTGCGACGACGTGGATGGAACTAGAGCGTATCATGCTTAGTGAAATAAGTCAATCAGAGAAAGACAACTATCATATGATCTCCCTGATATGAGGACATGGAGAAGCAACATGGGGGGGTAGGGAGATAGGAGAAGAATAAATGAAACAAGATGGGATTGGGAGGGAGACAAACCATAAATGACTCTTAATCTCACAAAACAAACTGGGGGTTGCTGGGGGGAGGTGGGATTGGGAGAGGGGGAGGGGGCTATGGACATTGGGGAGGGTAAGTGCTATCGTGAGTGCTGAGAAGTGTGTAAACCTGGCGATTCACAGACCTGTACCCCTGGGGATAAAAATACATTATATGTTTATTTAAAAAAAAATTTGGAAGGGGAGGTGAACCATAAGAGACTATGGACTCTGAAAAACAACCTGAGGGTTTTGAAGGGTCAGGGCAGGGATGTTGGGGGAACAGGTGGTGGGTAATGGGGAGGGCACATTTTGCATGGAGCACTGGGTGTTGTGCAAAAAGAATGAATACTGTTACGCTGAAAAAATAAATAAAATGGAAAAAGAAAAAAAAAAAAACAGACACATTGACCAGTGGAACAGAGTGGAGAGCCCAGATATGGACCCTCAACTCTATGGTCAAATAATCTTCGACAAAACAGGAAAAAATATATAATGGAAAAAGACAGTCTCTTCAATAAATCGTGCTGGGAAAACTCGACAGCGATATGTAGAAGAATGAAACTCGACCATTCTCTTACACCGTACACAAACATAAACTCGAAATGGATCAAAGACCTCAACATGAGACAGGAATCTATCAGAATCCTAGAGGAGATCATAGGCAGTAACCTCTTCAATAGCAGCCACAGCAACTTCTTTCAAGTTTTGTCTCCAATAGCCAAGGAAACAAAAGCAAAAATGAACTTTGGGACTTCATCAAGAACAAAAGCTTCTGCACAGCAAAGGAAACATTCAACAAAACAAAAAGGCAACCTACGGAATGGGAGAAGATATTCGCAAATCACAGTATAGACAAAAGGTTGATATCCAGGATCTATAAAGAACTCCTCAAACTCAACACACACAAAACAGAAAATCATATCAAAAAATGGGCAGAAGATATGAAAAGACACTTCTCCAAAGAAGACATACAACTGGCTATCAGACACATGAAAAAAATGTTCATCATCACTAGCCATCAGGCAGATTCAAATTAAATTCATATTGAGATACCACCTGACACCAGTTAGAATGGCCAAAATTAGCAAGACAGGAAACAACGTGTGTTGGAGAGGATGTGGAGAAAGGGGAACCCTCTTCCACTGTTGGTGGGAATGCAAGCTAGTGCAGCCACTTTGGAGAACAGTATGGATGTTCCTGAAGAAACTAAGAATAGAGCTTCCCTATGACCCTGCAATTGCACTGCTGGGTATTTACCCCAAGGATACAGATGTAGTGAAAAGAAGGGCCATCTGTACCCCAATGTTTATTGCAGCAATGGCCACGGTCGCCAAACTGTGGAAAGAACCAAGATGCCCTTCAACGGATGAATGGATAAGGAAGATGTGGTCCATATACACAATGGAGTATTATGCCTCCATCAGAAAGGACGAATTCCCAACTTTTGTAGCAACATGGACGGGACTGGAAGAGATTATGCTGAGCGAAATAAGTCAAGCAGAGAGAGTCAAGTATCATATGGTCTCACTTATTTGTGGAGCATAACAAAGAACATGGAGGACATGGGGAGATGGAGAGGAGAGGGAGTTGAGGGAAACTGGAAGGGGAGATGAACCATGAGAGACTATGGACTCTGAAAAACAACCAGAGTGTTTTGAAGGGGTGGTGGGATGGGAGGTTGAGAAACCAGGTGGTGGGTAATAGGGAGGGCTTGTACTGCATGGAGCACTGGGTGTGATGCCAAAACAATGAACACTGTTATGCTGTAAATAAACAAATTAAAAAAAAAAGAAAGAAACAAGAGCATTTAATGACACATTGGAATAGATGGCTCTCATAGATAGATACAGAACATTCCACTCTAAAACAACACAATACTCATTCTTCTCAAGCACACATGGAACTTCTTTAGAGTACACCACATACCGGGTCACAAATAAGGACTCAGCTGATACCAAAATAATGAGATTATTCCCTGCATATTCTTGGACCGCAGTGTTATGAAACTGGAAATCAACCACAGGAAAAAGTTTGGAAGGAATACAAACACTTAGAAGCTAAAGACCATCCTGCTCAAGAATGTTTGGATCAACCATTAATCAAAGAAGAACTTAAACGATTCATGGAAATCAGTGAGAATGAAGACACTTCAGTCCAAAACCTATGGGATGTGGCAAAGGTGGTCCTAAGGGAGAAATATATAACCATCCAAGCCTCACTCAAAAAAATTGAAAAAATCAGAATACCCCAGCTGTCTTTGCACCTTAAAGAAATGGGAAATGAACAACAAATTAAGCCAACCCCATGCAGAACAAGGGAAATAATCAAGATGAGAGCAGAGATAAATGAGACAGAAACTAGATCTACAGTAGAACACATCAATGACACTAGAAGCTTATCCTTTGAAGGAATCAATAAGATCAATAAACCACTGGCCAAGCTAATCCAAAAGAAAAGAGAGAGGACCCAAATTAATAAAATTATGAATGAAAGGCGAGAGAACATGACTAATACCAAGGACATATAATCAATCATAAGAAATTATGATCAACAGCTATATACCAGTAAGTTAAGGAACCTAGAAGGAATGGATGCATCCTGGAAACTTATAAACTTCCAAGATTGAAATGGAAGAAGTCGACAACGTGAATAGACCAATATCTAGTAACAAGATTGAAGCAGTGATCAAAAATCTCCCAAAAAACAAGAGCCCAGAACCTGACAGATTCCCTGGGGAATTCTACCAAACTTCCAAAGAAGATATAATACCACTCTCCTGAAGCTGTTTCAAATAATATATACAGAAGAAAAACTTCCAGACCCTTTCTATGAAGCCAGCATTATCCTGATCCCCAAACCAGGCAAAGAACCCACCAAAAAGGAGAATTTCAGACCAATGTCCCTGATGAATATGGATGTCAAGATTCTCAACAAGATCCTAGCTAATAGGATCCAACATTACATTAAAAAGATTATCCACCATGACCAGGTGGGATTTATCCCTGGGATGCAAGGATGGTTCAACGTTCACATATCAGTGAGTGTTATAGAGCAAATCAAAAAGAGAAGAAAGAACCACATGGTCCTCTCAACTGATGCAAAAAAAAAAAAATCTTGAATAATACAGCATCAATTTCTGTTTGAAATGCTTCAACGTATAGGGACATAAGGAACATTCCTCAACTTCATAAAATCTATCTATGAAAAACCCACAGCGAATATCATTTTCAATGGGGAAAAGCTGAGAGCCTTTCTACTAAGATCAGGAACATGACAAGGATGCCCACTCTTACCTCTGTTGTTCAACATAGTACTAGAAGTCCTAGCAACAGCAACCGGACAACAAAAGAAACAAAAGACATTCAAATTGTCAATGAAGAAGTCAAACTCCCTCTCTTCGCAGATGACATGATCCTTTATATGGAAAACCCAAAAAACTCCTCCTCAAACTACTAGAACTCATACAGCAATTCAGTAATGTGGCAGGATACAAAAATCGATGCACAGAAATCAGTTGCTTTCTTATACAGTAAAAATGAAAATATAGAAAGGGAGATTAGAGAATCGATCCCAATTACTAGCTATGGTTCTTACAAGAACCATAAGATACCTGGGAATAAACCTAACTAAAGAGGTAAAGGATCTGTACTCAAGGACTACATAACAACTATGAAAGAAATTGATGAAGACACGAAAAGATTGAAAAGCATTCCATGCTCATAGATTGGAAGAATAAACATTATTAAAATGTCTAGGCTTCCCAGAGAAATCTGTACTTTCAATGCCATCCAGATCAAAATTCCACCAACATTTTTAAAAGTGCCAGACAAACAATCCTAAAATTTGTATGCAACCAGAAAATACCCTGAATTGCTAAGGAAATGCTGAAAAAGAAAAACAAAATTGGGGGCATCAGGTTGCCTGATTTCAAGCTTTATTCAAGTTCTGATCACCAACAGAGCATGGTACTTGCAGGAAAACAGACACATAGACCAGTGGAACAGAGAGCCCAGATATGGACCCTTAACTCTATGGTCAAATAAAATTTGACAAAGCAGGAAAAAAAATATTCAATGGAAAAAACACTCTCTTTAATAAATGGTGCTAGAAAAATTGGACAGCTAAGTATAGAAGAATGAAAGTTGAGCATTCTCTTACACCATATACAAATATTTACCCAAAATGGATAAAAGACCTCAATGTGAAGCAGGAATCTATCAAAATACTAGAGGAGAACATAAGCAGTTACCTCTTCGACTTCGGCCACAGCAACATTTTTCAAGACATGTCTTCAAAGGCAAAGGAAACAAAAACAAAATGAACTTTTGGAACTTCATCAAGATCAAAAGCTTCTGCACAGCAAATGAAACAGTCAACAAAACAAAGAGGCAACCCACGGAATGGGAGAAGATATTCACAAATGACACTACAGACAATGGGCTGATATCCAAGATCTGTAAATAACTCCTCAAACTCAACGCCCAAAAAAGATAATAATGTAGGCAGAAGACGTGAACAGACTGAAGTAAGACTTACAAGTCTGAAGAAGACTTACAAATGGCCAACAGACACCTTAAAAAATGTTCATCATCTGGCGGCGCCTGGGTGGCTCAGTGGATTAAGCCGCTGCCTTCGGCTCAGGTCATGATCTCGGGATCCTGGGATCGAGCCCCGCATCGGGCTCTCTGCTCCGCAGGGAGCCTGCTTCCTCCTCTCTCTCTGCCTGCCTCTCTGCCTACTTGTGATCTTCTCTCTGTCAAATAAATAAATAAAATCTTTAAAAAAAATGTTCATCATCATTAGCCATTAGGGAAATTCAAATTGAAAGCACATTGAGATACCACCTTACACCAGTTGGAGTGGTCAAAATTAATGAGACGGTAAGCAACAAGTGTTGGAGAGGATGTGGAGAAAGGAGCACACTCATACATTATTGGTGAGAATGAAACTTGTTGCAGCCATTTTGGAAAACAGTGTGAAGATTCCTTAAGAAATTAAAAATAGAGCTACCCTAAGACACTGCAATTGCTCTAGTGGGTATTTACCCCAAAGACATAGATGTAGTGAAAAGAAGGGCCATCTTTACCCCAATGTTCATAGCAGCAATGCCCACAATTGCCAAACTGTGGAAAGAGACATGATGTCCTTTAACACATTAATGGATAAAGGAGATATGGCCCATATATACAATGGAATATTATGCCCCCATTAGAAAAGATGAATGCCCAACTTTTGTATCAACAAGGACAGGACTGGAGGAGATTATGCTGAGGGAAATAAGTCAATCAGAGAAAGCCAATTATCATATGGTTTCACATACTCATGGGGCATAAGGATTAAATGGAGGACATTAGGAGAAGGAAAGGAAAGGTAAATTGGGGCAAATTGGAGGGGGAGACAAAGCATGAGAGACAGTGGATTCTGAGAAACAATCTGAGGGTTATGGAGGGGATGGGGATGGAAAGATAGGTGAGCCTGGTGGTGGGTATTAAGGAGGACACATATTGCATGGAGCGCTGGATTTAGTGCATAATTAATGAATCTTGGCTCACTGAAAATAATAAAATAAAAAAAACAGAAAAAACAAAAATTATTTGAGAATAGTGGAACTAAAATGTTACATTATTTTCGGCTGTACAACATGTAGTATGACAAGTTTATATTTTTTAATTATTATTTTTTTATTTGCCTCTTTTCAGTGTAACAGTGTTCATTGTTTTTGCACCACATCCAGTGCTCCATACAGTACGTACCCTCCCAATTACCCACCATCTGGTTCCTCAACTTCACCCCCCTGCCCCTTCAAAACCTTCTGGTTGTTTTTCAGAGTCCATAGTCTCTCATGGTTCATCTCCTCTTCCAGTTTCCCTCAACTCCCTCTCCTCTCCATCTCCCCATGTCCTCCATGTTATTTGTTATGCTCCACAAATAAGTGAGACCATATGATACTTGACTCTCTCTGCTTGATTTACTTCGCTCAGCATAATCTCTTCGAGTTCCATCCATGTTGCAACAAATTTGGGTATTCATCCTTTCTGATGGAGGCATAATACTCCATTGTGTATATGGACCACATCTTCCTTATCCATTCATCCTTTGAAGGCCATCTTGGTTCTTTCCACAGTTTGGCCAACGTGGCCATTTCTGCAATAAACATTGGGGTACAGATGGCTCTTCTTTTCACTACATCTGTATCTTTGGGGTAAATACCCAGCAGTGCAATTGCAGGGTAATAGGGAAGCTCTATTCTTAATTTCTTCAGGAATCTCCACACTGTTCTCCAAAGTGGCTACACAAACCTGCATTCCCACCAACAGTGTAAGAGGGTTCCCCTCTCTCCACATCCTCTCCAACACACGTTGTTTCCTGTCTTGCTAATTTTGGCCATTCTAACTGGTATCAGGTGGTATCTCAATGCAGTTTTAATTTGAATCTCCCTGATGGCTACTGATGATGAGCATTTTTTCATGTGTCTGATAGCCAGTTGTATGTCCTCATTGGAGAAGTGCCCGTTCATATCCTCTGCCCATTTTTTTAATTTTTTTTTATTTGTTTATTTACAGAATAACAGTGTTCATTGTTTTGGCATCACACCCAGTGCTCCATGCAGTACGAGCCCTCCCTATTACCCACTAAATGGTTTCTCAACCTCCCACCCCACCGCCCCTTCAAAACCCTCTGGTTGTTTTTCAGAGTCCATAGTCTCTCATGGTTCATCTCCCCTTCCAGTTTCCCTCAATTCCCTCTCCTCTCCATCTCCCCATGTCCTCCATGTTCTTTGTTATGCTCCACAAATAAGTGAGACCATATGATACTTGACTCTCTCTGCTTGACTTACTTCGCTCAGCATAATCTCTTCCAGTCCCGTCCATGTTGCTACAAAAGTTGGGTATTCATCCTTTCTGATGGAGGCATAATACTCCATTGTGTATATGGACAACATCTTCCTTATCCATTCATCCGTTGAAGGGCATCTTGGTTCTTTCCACAGTTTGGCGACCGTAGCCATTGCTGCAATAAACATTGGGGTACAGATGGCCCTTCTTTTCACTACATCTGTATCTTTGGGGTAAATACCCAGCAGTGCAATTGCAGGGTCATAGGGAAGCTCTATTCTTAATTTCTTCAGGAATCTCCACACGGTTCTCCAAAGTGGCTACACAAACCTGCATTCCCACCAACAGTGGAAGAGGGTTCCCCTTTCTCCACATCTTCTCCAACACATGTTGTTAACTGTCTTGCTAATTTTGGCCATTCTAACTGGTGTCAGGTGGTATCTCAATGTGATTTTAATTTGAATCTCCCTGATGGCTAGTGATGATGAACATTTTTTCATGTGTCTGAGAGCCAGTTGTATGTCCTCATTGGAGAAGTGTCCGTTCATATCCTCTTCCCATTTTTTGATTGGATTATCTATTTTGTGTGTGTTGAGTTTGAGAAGTTCTTTATAGATCCTGGATATCAACCTTTTGTCTGTACTCTCATTTGCAAATATCTTCTCCCATTCCGTGGGTTGCCTCTTTGTTTTGTTGACTGTGTCCTTTGCTGTGCAGAAGCTTTTGATCTTGATGAAGACCCAAACGTTCATTTTTGCTTTTGTTTCCTTTGCCTTTGGAGACATATCTTGAAAGAAGTTGCTGTGGCTGCTATCAAAGAGGTTACTGCCGATGTTCTCCTCTAGGATTCTGATTGATTCCTGTCTCACGTTGAGGTCTTTGATCCATTTCGAGTTTATCGTTGTGTAGGTGTAAGAGAAGGGTCAAGTTTCATTCTTCTACATATCGCTGTCGAGTTTTCCCAGCACCATTTATTGAAGAGCCTGTCTAATTTCCATTGTATATTTTTTCCTGTTTTGTCGAAGATTATATGACCATAGAGTTGAGGGTCCATATCTGGGCACTCCACTCTGTTCCACTGGTCAATGTGTCTGTTTTTATGCCAGAACCACACTGTCTTGGTGATCACAAACTGCCGCCAGTTTGGTTTTTGTTTTTCAACATTTCCTTATCAATTCCGGGTCTCTTCTGATTCCATACAAATTTTGGGATTATTTGCTCCAGCTCTTTGAAAAATACCGGTGGAATTTTGATCATAAGGCCATCAAAAGTATAGATTGCTCTTGGCAGTATAGAAATTTTAACAATGTTTATTTTTCCAATCCAAGAGCATGGAATGGTCTTCCATCTTTTTGTGTCTTCTTCAATTTTTTTCATGAGTGTTCTATAGTTCCTCAAGTACAGGTCCTTTACCTCTTTGGTTAGGTTTATTCCACGGTATCTTATAGTTCTTGGTGCTATAGTAAATGGAATCGTGTCTCTCATTTCCCTTTCTGTATTTTCATTGTTAGTGTATAAGAAAGCTAATGATTTCTGTACATTGACTTTGTATCCTGCCATGTTACTGAGATGCTGTATGAGTTCTAGTAGTTTGGGAGTGGAGTCTTTTGGGTTTTCCATATAAAGAATCAGGTCATCTGTGAAAAGAGAGAGTTTGACTTCTTCCTTGCCTATTTGGATACCTTTCATTTCTCTTTGTTGTCTGATTGCCGTTGCTAGGACTTCTAATACTATGTTGAACAAGAGTGGTGAGAGTGGGCATCCTTGTCGTGTTCCGGATCTCAACGGGAAGGCTGCAAGCTTTTTCCCATTGAGGATGATATTTGCTGTGTGTCTTTCATAGATATATTTTATGAAGTTCAGGAAGGATCCCTCTATCCCTATACTTGCAAGCGTTTGAATCAGAAATGGATGCTGTATTTTGTCAAATGCTTTTTCTGCATCAATTGAGAGGACCATGGTGTTCTTCTCTCTTCTCTTATTGATTTATTCTATCACATTGATTGATTTGCGAATTTGAACCAACTTGTAACCCAGGGATGTATCCCACCTGGTCATGGTGGATAATCATTTTAATATGCTGCTGGATCCTGTTTGCTAGGATCTTGTTGAGAATCTTAGCATCCATATTGATCAGTGATATTGGTCAGAAATTCTCCTTTTTGGTGGGGTTTTTGCCTGGTTTCGGGATCAGGTAATTCTGGCTGCATAAAAAGAATGTGGAAGTTTTCCTTCTGCTTCAATTTTTTGAAACAGCTTTAGTTGAATTGATGTTATTTCTTCTTTGAAAGTTTGGTAGAATTCCACAGGGAATCCATCAGGTCCTGGGCTCTTGTTTTTTGGGAGGTTTTTGATTACTGCTTCAATCTCATTACTAGATATCGTTCTATTCAGGTTGTCACATTTTTCCTGATTCAATTTTGGGAGTTTATAGTTTTGAGGAATGCATCCATTTCATCTAGGTTGCTTAGCTTTTTGGCATATAATGTTGGTAATAATTTCTGATGATTTTTTCTATTTCCATGGTGTTCGTTGTGATCTCTCCCTTTTCATTCATAATTTTATTGATTTAGGCTTTCTCTCTTTTCTTTGGGATCATTGTGGCCAATGGTTTATCTATCTTATTGATTCTTTCAAAAAAAAAAAAAGCTTCTAGTTTCATTGACACGTTCTACGGTATCTCTGGTGTCTACCTCATTGATCTCTGCTCTAATCTTGATTATTTCCCTTCTTGCATGTGGAGTTGGTTTGATTTGATGTTGATTCTACAGTTCTTTAAGGTGTATTCTGGATTTTTCAATTTTTTGGGGGGAGGCTTGGATGGCTATGTATTTCCCCCTTATAACTGCCTTTGCTGTATCCCATAGGTTTTAGACTGAAGTGTCTTCATTCTCATTGGTTTCCATGAATTGTTTAAGTTCATCTTTGATCTCCTGGTTGATCCAAGCATTCTTAAGCAAGGTGGTGTTTAGCTTCCAGCTATTTGAGTTCCTTCCGAACTTTTCCTTGTGACTGAGTTCCAGTTTCAAAGCATTGTGATCTGAGAATATGCAGGGAATAATATCAGTCTTTTGGTATCAATTGAGTCCTGCTTTGTGACCCAGTATGTGGTCTATTCTAGAGAAGGTTCCATGTGCACTTGAGAAGAATGTGTATTCTGTTGTTTTAGTGTGGAATGTTCTATATATGTCTATGAGGTCCATCTGGTCCAATGTTTCATTCAATGCTCTTATTTCTTTATTAATTTTCTGCTTCGATGACCTGTCTATTTCTGAGAGATTTGTATTAAGATCTCCTACTATTATTGTATTCATATCAATATGACTTTTTATCTTGATTAATAGTTTTCTTATGTAATTGGCTGCTCCCATATTGGGGGCATAGATATTTACAATTGTTAGATCATCGTCCTGGATAGTCCCTTTAAAAATTATGTAGTGTCCTTCTGTATCTCTGACTACAGTCTTTAGTTTAAAATCTAATTTATCTGATATGAGAATCGGTACACTGGCCTTCTTTTGAGGCCCATTTTCATGAAAGGTGCTTCTCCATCCATTCACTTTCAGTCTGGGTGTATCCTTGGGTTCAAAATGGGTCTCTTGTAGACAACATATGGATGGGTCCTGTCGTTTTATACAATATGCAACCCTGTTTCATTTTATGGGCACATTTAGGCCATTCACATTGAGAATGATTATTGAGAGATAGGTTTTGACTGACATCGTGTTACCTTTGAAGTCTTTCTGTCTGTGGATTGTTTCTATATTTCTGTTCAATGATATTCTTAGGGTTTTTTCTCTTTTATAGGACCCCCCCCCCTTACTATTTCCTGCAGTGTCAGCTGGTGGTTGCATTGTCTTTTAAGCCTTGCCGGTCTTGGAAACTTTTGATCTCTCCATCTATTTTGAATGTCAGTCTTGCTGGATAGAGTATTCTTGGTTGCATGTTCTTGTCATGTAGTACTCCGAATATATTTTGCCAGCCCTTCCTGGCTTGCCAGGTCTCTGTCGACAGGTCTCACATTATTCTAATGGGCTTACCTCTGTATGTAAGGAGCTTCTTTGTCCTAACTGCTTTTAATAGTCTGTCTTAAAACATAATTCCTCATTGTAACTATAAGGTGTCATGAGGACTTTCGGAAATCTAAAATCTTGGGGAGAAATCTCTCTACCTCTAGTACATGAACATTGTTTCCATCCGTGAGATTGGGAAAATTTTCATAGACAACTTCTTCCAGTATATCTTCTAGACTTCTTTCTTTTTCCTCCCCTTCAGGGATTCCAATAATTCTGACGCTGGAACATTTCATGGCATCATTTATTTCCCTGATTCTGTTTTCCTGGCTTCTGAGCTGTTTGTTCCAGGCTTCCTCCTGATCCTTTCTCTCTATCTGTTTGTCCTCCAGATCACTAATTCTATCTTCTATCCCAGTTACCCTAGCTTTTAGAGAATTTAGATTAGATTGGAACTCATTGAGAGCATTTTGAACATCGTCCCTGGTGGCTTTCAGTTCTGCCCTAACATTGTGAACATCATCCCTGGTGGCTTTCAGTTCTGCCCTAATCAATTCTGTTTGGTCATCCATGGCTTTCTCCAACCTAGCTATTGCCTCGATAATTGTTAGTCTGAATTCCTTTTCCTACATATTGTCTATGTCGATAGCCATTAGCTCTGTTGCAGAAGGTCCATCCTCTGTATTTTTCTTCTGTTGGGTATTCCTTCTCCTAGTCATTTTGGTAAGAGTTGAATGAACAGATGCAACTGGATGTATTTTTTTTAATATTGTTCCTTTTTTTTAGATATTTTATTTATTTGACAGAGAGAAATCATAACTAGGCAGAGAGGCAGGCAGAGAGAGAGGAGGAAGCAGGCTCCCCCAGAGCAGAGAGCCCGATGTGAGTCAATCCCAGGACCCTGGGATCATGACCTGAGCCAAAGGCAGAGGTTTTAACTGAGCCACCCAGGCGCCCCTAACTGGATGTATTGTTTGTGGTGCAGTCAAGGTGCACCCTGGAACGCTTCTGTACAATCAGGTTTCCACCGCCAAAGGCAGAGGTTTTAACTGAGCCACCCAGGCGCCCCTAACTGGATTTATTGTTTGTGGTGCAGTCAAGGTGCACCCTGGAACGCTTCTGTACAATCAGGTTTCCCCTCCCAAATGAGAGAAAAAAGAAAAGAAAAAGAAATAGAGAAGAAGAAAGAAAAAAAAAAGGAAAAGGAAAAAAAATAGAGAGAGAGAGACAGGAAAAAAGGGGAAGATAAGAGAGAAGGCTCAGCCCAAATGGGCCCCAAGGTAATATTTATGAAGTATACAAACAAAACAGACAAACAAAAAGACTGAAAAAAGTATATGACGAGAAAAAAAATGTATACATATAAGCAAAAAAGGGAAGATCCTCATCAGAAAGAAACCCAAGTATAAGATTTATATAATATCAGGACAAACACAAATTCACAGAAACACTGGCAGAAGGAAAAATTGGGAGAGTGGTTATAAATTCTCAGTGTGGGCGAGGAAGGTTATTTTGATTCTTCCTGGATGTGTCTTAATGTTTTTGTTAAGGGACTCAACTTTCCTAAGTTACAGGGGGATTAGAAACTGGTTTGCCTATAGGGGTAACATTGTTTGGTGAAAGGGGACTACCTTGAAGTTTAACTCTATATGTATATTAGAAAATAAAAATTAAAAAAGAATAAACTAGACTAAACTAAGTTAAAATAAAAAATATTTTTAAATAGAAAAGCAAAAGAAAAACACAGGTGTATGTATCAAAAAGTTCAGGTTAGAAGGTTATTAAGGAATTTGATGTACTGGACATCTCAGTGTGATGGTAAATAGGTTAAAAAATTATCTGTATGTATTAAAATAAAGGAGCCAGAATATTGGTAAAGAGTTAAAAATAAAAGTTGTATTTATGAAGTAGTGGTGGTTGTTATCTTGTAGTCTTCTTTTTTTTTTTTCTTCCTTCCTGGTTGGTTTTCTGGGGGAGGGGCCTGCCACGTGGGTTTTCAGACAATGATGTTCTCTGAGTTAGGTCCTCCTGCCCCCCTCAAGGGGGTGGTCTCTGAGGAAACTGTTTTTTTCAGGCTTTTGTTCCCTGAAGGTTTGTATGCTCTTTCATCTGTTTTCTCTCACCTTGACAGCTTTTGATGGTCTTTGGAGTTTTAGAGGAGAGCAAACTGCACCCCAACCTCCCTCTCGGAGAGAAGCCTCAAAATGCTCTGCAGAGCTGCTGGCAGAGTAGGTTCTGAGTCACGGTCACTGGGGATTCAGGAGCTCCTTGTTGTACCCAATACCAGGGCAGTGGCGGCTGTCTAGGCAGCTCCAGACCGCCAGAGAGGTTCCAAGCAGATATCACACAGTGAGATTTTCCCACTGTCCCGGTCTGGGAATGTCTGGTTTTTCAGAAGGCCAGATCTCCAGGCTAGCACCTATGAACATCTCTCCCAAGGGAGGGTGTGAGAAGCGCGTGTTTCAGGATTGCTAGGGATTGCCTTCTGGCCAGGTTCCCAGCTCCTCCTGGGAGGTGGACGCCACTCATTCTTGGGCACACTGTTGGCTCGGGAGTGCTGGCGGCTCAGGGACTGAGACCTGATTTCACCGCCACACTCTCTCTGGCTCAGCCAGGGGAGGCTGTCCTGAGTCCGGGGACTTAGGTCCCTGTTGCTAACCACCCCGATTCCCATTATTTCCCCCCGTGATCCTTTGCTCTTTGGTTTTTTAATGCTTTCAACCAGACTCCATGTTAATGCTGGTCCCCAGATGCAGGGCACTCTCGTATTGGGGTATTACTTTCCAATCGGTCACCTCTGGTGACTCCCTCCCCCTTTTGTTTGTCTTCCATATCAGTCCGATGTTCCCACTCTGCTTTACCTGCCACTGGCGTCTTCTGCTCCTGTAGAGATCCAGACATGTATAATTCTGATCTCAGGCTGATTTCATGGGTGGTCGGAGTTCTTGGTAGGTAATCAGCTCACTTTAGGGTACAGGTTGAAACGGCACCTCCTCCTACTTTCCCGCCATCTTGACTCTGATTTTCCAGTTACTTAAGGTGTAAAGAGAGGAGATGTATTCTGGTTTTTCAATTTTTTTAAGTGAGGCTTGGATGGCTATGTATTTCCCCCTTATGACTCTCTTTGCCTTATCCCATAGGTTTTGGACAAATGCATCTTCATTCTCATCAGCCACAAACATTTGTTTCATTCCCCATATTGGGGCGATTTTCATCCATAATTTGTTCAGCTATATCTTCTAGTCTTCTCTTTTTCTCCCAATAATTCTGACACTGGATTGTTTCATGGCATCATTTATTTCCCTAATTCTGTTTTCAAGGCTTCTAAGGTGTTTGTTCCAGGCATCCTTCTGATCCTTCTTCTCAATCAATTTGTCCTCTAGATCATTAATTCTCTCTTCGACTTCAGTTACCTTGGCCGTTAGAGTATTTAGATTAGATTGATTAGATTGGATCTCTTTTATATCATTTTTAACTCTGCCAGATCAGCTCTCACTTCTGCCCTTAGAGATTCTATGTTGTCACTAATGGTTTTCTCAATCTAGCCATTGCCTGGATAATCGTTATCCTAAATTCCCTTTCTGACATACTACATATGTCCATATCCAGTAGTTCTGTGGGAGAGAGCACAGTCTGAATTTTTCCTCTACTGGCTGTTCCTCTTCCTAGTCATTTTGGTGAGAGGTGGTTGAGGAGATGTATAGCTGAATATATCAACCATGATCCAGGCAAGGTGCATCTAGAAGTTTATTATATTGTTTTCCCCTGATATTGGGGTTTTAAAGTTTTATGGAGACCCTGTGGTGGTTGTCTTCTTGGCCTTTTGCTTTGTCTTCTGGGAGGGGCCTGCTGCACTGTTCTCCCATCAGTCTTGCTTGGGTTGAGTCATCTACAGGTTATTAAGGGTCTGGGCTCTGTGGAAACTGGTTTTTCATGCTTTGTTCTCTGGGTTTTTGTTTTTTTTTTATTCTTTGGCAGCTTTTAGAGACTTTTCAGAGGGTCAGAGCAAAGAAAGAATCTGTCTGCACCCAGACCTCTTCCTCGGAGAGAAGCCTCAGACTCTTCCCCTCTGGGTGGTCCAGAACACATGGACTCCCCTCTACAAACTCCATTGAACAGCACAACCTCCCACAGGTGGTGCGCCCCCCCCCCCAGCCACTGCCCCAGTGGTCACTCAAGGCCCTCACTTGTCTCTACATTCTTGTGCCACTACAACCATGAACTATATTTGTCCAGGGAGCCCACTTCTATTTACTGCTTTTGCTGGGACTACTGTCTGGAGTCCAGGCCCATGCTGGGTGCACTCAGACCCAGTGGTGGTGCAGGATACAAAAGGCTGCCCCCATTGATTCCAATCAGAGATCACGCTGGGCTCTCTCGGGCATGGACTGAGAGTGTTCAGACCCCACTGCCAGTTGCAGAAGGCTGTGGTCCTAGCTATATTCATCTTTTAAGTCAATTGATTTTGCAAAGATTACACCATCCTTAAAGAGTATACTTACTGTGATAAGGATTGAGTATTGTATGTAACTGTTGTATCACTATATTCTACTCCTGAAACTTATATTACATTGTATGTTAACTAACTGGAATTTAACTGAAAATTTAAAAAATAATAATAATAATAAAGTTCCTGTTGGTAAGCCATGCTGAGTGCAAGAACTTCTAAAATTGGGCCCCTCTGGTTTTCAATGAATTCAATGGAGATTTGACTTCCCAAGTCCAGTTCCTCTGTGCCTGGGGTGCCTGGTGTAGCAGTCTATTCATCTCCCTTTTTCATGCCTATGGCACTCCTCCCTCCAATGTACCATCCACTGGGGTCTTTGGGCTTTTTCATCTCCATGTTTTCTGTCCTCTTCTCTACACTTAGCTGTGGAGAATCTGTTCTGTCAGTCTTTGAGCAGTTTTCTGAGTTATTTATACTGACTTCGGTGTTGTCTAGTTGTATTCATGGGACAAGGTCAGCATTGGGCCCTTTTACTCTGTCGTCTTCCCCAGAAGTCTCCCTCTAAGATTCTTATATCTTGCTCTTCTAGACTCTTTCTGTCTGGGAGTCATAGAGACCCTCAGAGTCATAGGCCCACTCTGAATAGGATGAAAGAGAAGTGAGTTCTTTTGTTAGTGTACCACATACCTAGGAAGACTGGATTCTTAGCCACACATACTTTGAGGTGTAAGTGGACTGTCCACTTACACCTCAAATAAATGACAGGCTGAGAAAGATCTTTATGGTCTTAAGCTATGTTGACTTGGGGGATTGATGATATAGGTAAATGCAAACTATTCCTCTTACCAACTCCAAAGTGTCCAGACTTTTTTGTTTGCTTCAACAGAGAGTTGCAATTTCTCCTCTGGAAGCCTGGACTTCCACAAAAACTGAATTTTTCATGGGTGACTGCCCAAGTCAGTGTTTCCAGGAATTCCCAGGCTCAAGTGGAGAAAACCTCATACAGTTTACTGGTCATTACAGAATCCATAGTTGGGTTTGAGGTCTGTCTGCATATTACCTGACCCACTGGTGGGTAAAACTTCCCAGATCATTTAAGATATAGTGCTTCCTCAAAGAGAATTTTGCCTGTGGATGGATGCCAAAATTTTATTGTTGATGGGGAAAATTTAAAGAAATCTATTATGCAGCCATCATGCTAATACTACTCCTGCAATCACTATTCCTTCTTGCTATACAGAACATATGTTGTTTAATTTGATTTTTTTTTTAATTTTATTATGTTTCTATTTTAAATATCAATGTATTTTATTCAGGAATTGGTTTTGAACTATATTTAAAGACTTTCAGGTCTTTTGTACGTGTTACACATTTCCTAGAACAATTAATAACCTATTAAACAGTCCTATATGTACTTGTGCTATGCTTGTCTAAAATAAAATTTGGTTCTTCCATCTTATCCTTAAGTACCAAAAGTTCATGTTTTGTTTTGTTTTGTTTTTAAGATTTTATTTATTTATTTGACAGACAGATATCACAAGTAGGCAGAGAGGCAGGCAAGGTGGGGGGAGCAGGCTCCCTGCTGAGTGGAGAACCCATTGAGGGGCTCAGTCCCAGGACCCTGAGATCACGACCTGAGCTAAAGGCAGAGATTTAAGCCACTGAGTCACACAGGCGCCCCCAAAAGTTCATTATTATAAATTGTTTTCTCTTATGTAAATATTTATTTGGGTTTTTCAATCTCCATAGACTATTTTTAGCTAATAACGTGCACAAAAAATTTAAGACTGAAAAAGTATAATGTTTTTATTCTTTCTGATTTTCTTTCATCTCTATGTCTCCAGCGACTAGCACATGGATGGGCACAGAACAGACACAAAACATTTGTGAAGTCAATAAGTAAACTAATGACTTCTTAAATTTTAAACATATATAATCAACAAGTGACTGAAAACAGTTAAAGTGGCAAATCAGTTCATTCGTTGGAAATAAAGGAGTATTTTTGTCATCATTCTTTAGGTTTTTGCAACATTTTGGACTAGAAGCTAATTACCTATAAGAATAGATCCTCCAGGGACCTCCAAGAAACCCCATTCCATCTATATTCCTTTTACTCTATCCTTCAATTGAAATAAAATTGGTCACACCTTTTCTTGACATCTCCTAATAACTCCATGATGTTATATACTTAACTGGAGAGATACTTGGAGTGAGGAAGTCTGAGAAAAACTCAGTGAATGGAAGGTAGATGGATACTGGGCAGGCTTATATTTTTCCCATTCAACCAATCACCTGTTTTCCTACACAGGTAAGCTACTTATATTTTGAGGAGGAATGGTTAGAAAATGAAGAAAAAGGAAACTTATGCTCAGATATCTGTAACTTAGTTGAACAAGCTATATTTGAAACTGCACAGATTCTTAGTGTGTTCTATACAGCCTCAAAGATCCTGTGTTGTAAATTCATTATAATAGTTATGATAAAATCACGTAATACAAATTTAATCCTGGTTTTTGACTGTTTTGTTGCAGAGATTTTACTGTACACTAACTCATTCTTCATATCACAGCAGTGTATTTTTAAAACCTTTATATTAGAAGGTATAAAAAGTTAGGTATTGGATTAATTTGTTAAATATTGTTACAACAAACCTTAGAGTTAAATGATTCACATCTTCAGAACTTTTGTGTTAATATGAAACAGGGATTGTCTGAAGGGAGCTACAACCTATTTAGATCTAAAATAAGCATATTTATTAATTAAATCTACTAGGGACAACAGTGAAAATGTCTAATGCTATAATCTTAAAAACAGGAGAGACAGAGAAAATATAGAAAGAAGTGAGAACAAGAGAGAAATATATGTGTTCTGATCAACATTTGGGTAACTTTGGGCCAAAATCATGAAAATGAAATGTGTGCTTCTCACTCAAAACTGAATCCTCAATTACTCTGCTACCATTAAAGTTTATAGAAAGTATAGGTTGCAAAATCATCTATGTGATTCAGTGAGGAAATAATATTTCTGTAACATTCTCTGAAAATTTAATAACATATTAGTAATAATTTTTACTGTTTTTATATTTACAAAATGAAACTGATTTAAGGTTAGATATATAAAATGAAAAACTAAAATAGGTAGACAAATGTATACATAAAGGTTTATATGAACAAAGACAATGAAAAAAGTGCCACAGAAAGTAAATTAGACTTTCAAAAAGAAAAAAAAAAGAACTTTAGAAGAAAAAACGTCATAAACCATACTAAAATATTTTTTTAATTAGAGAATTTATCTGGTTATATGACATATCAAAAGCTAAAGGTCAGTAATATATAAATCTCTTACATATTTAGCAGAAAAATATAAACATCCCAAGTTTGAAAAATGGAACAAACATTTTTACAAAGAAACAATTACAGAAAGAAATAAATAGTAATACAAATGCAAATTAAGTTGAGATTAGATCCCCACATATTTTTTTGGCTGAATTATAGACCAGAAAAATGGATGATGTTGTGATGAAAGTTATAAGACCAGAAATGCTGACTGACATGTAAGGGTAGCTCTTTCATAGGTAGCTACAATGTATAATTCTGAAATAAATAGTATTTTCTTAATAAAAATAATTCACCGTATAGAATCTGGGGATTATTTTACATAGATATTTTTCTCAGCCTTGTTTTGGGTTAGTAAAAATTTCAAGGAATAATGTATTTAAAATAACATAAAATTATTATGGGAATTATTTTAGTATGGTAAAATAATAGGGATATTTAAATAATGTTCATACGAATTATATTTTTAACTATTAAAAAATGAGAATATGTATACAACTATAAGATTTAGGGAAATATAAAACTATACATAGCATAATTTTATTATATATCTGATATATTTTATATATCTATCTGAGTGCATTATTTATTGATATATATTATAAAAATAGATGAAATTTTCATAGTAAATATCATATTCATAAATGTATTTTTAAAAGATTTTATTTATTTATTTGACAGACAGAGATCACAAGTAGGCAGAGAGGCAGGCAGAGAGAGAGGAGGAAGCAGGCTCCCCGCTGAGCAGAGAGCCCAACACGGGGCTCAATCCCAGGTCCCTGAGATCATGATCTGAGCTGAAGGCAGAGGCTCAACCCCCTGAGCCACCCAGGTGCTCTGTAAATATCATATTCAACATTGGGATTGGATATGCCTCTATTCTTCTTTTGTCCCATATGTGTTAAATTACCTGTAGTGTTCATAATAAACTGTGAAATGAAAATTATATTTTTAAATAATTCAAATTAAATATAACAGAAAAGCACATAATATCATTGGCTTGAATTTGTTTTTTTCATAATGAAAAACTGAACCCATGATGTAGTTTCAAAAGAAAAGCCAGATGAACAATGTGAACATTCTTCTCCAAATGTCACAATTTAATATAGTATTGCATCCTGAGCCAGGTGAAGATAAGTCCATGAAAATAATTCTTAACAGTAAGAAAACTATAGAAAAAAAAAACACTAATAGAACAGAATGGACATTTTATGGTTAAATCAGAATGTCCTCCTACACTGAAAAAAAATATTGGATCAGTTAATTCATGATGATAGAATAGAAAAGCTGAATTTAGCTGACATATCCAGCCACATCCCATATAGACAGCTCTGTGTTTCCCAGGCAGCTGAACTTCTTGGAACTTGCATATTTCCTCAGGCATCAGACTTTTTGCTTTTCTTTTTCCCTCATGTAAAATAATCCTCCTCTGCTTCTTACATCCTCCATTGTTACCCTCAATTGCAGCACACTATTATTTTTTAGAATTTATCATTGAAATAACTAAATCCTCATGATTTACTTGCTTATGTCTTCACTGCTGCCTCTCTTGCCCACAAGCTTTGGAGTATTATATAAACATAGATTCAATTTCTATTGTTCAAATTATATTCCATATCATAGCACAGTGCCTGCATGGCATTGAATATACAACTATGAGGCTGCTTCTGAATAAAATCAGGAGCCTGTAATATTCTCCATATTCCTGCATTGTTTAGCTACATGTAAAATTTAATTTTCACAATCTAATAACTCCGTTTTCTTCATTTGACATTTTTTTTGTATTCTGTGTGTCTCACATTTTTGTATCCTCTGACCTATGGGAGACAGAAAATTAATATCCAGGACAGTGTCCCCAAAATCAGTATCCTACCTTAGTATTTCATAGCTAACAACTCTGTACTCTCTTTGCTCTCTGCACATGAAGTAAATATTTAAAATAATCTTATATTTCATAATTTTGTTAATATAATTTATTTCTCTTTTACAACTATTGTTTATGATTGAAATGTATTTAGTCTGATTGATGACTGAATAGAACAATAATGACTTGTGAGGCAAAAATTATATAGCATATGTAATGCTTTCTTTTCACTACTTTAATCATGTTTAGCATTTTGTGCTTTAAAGTAGAAGGCAGTAATATACTGTCATTTCTATAATTTGTACCCTAATCTATTCATGTGAGAATTATTATAGCTATTTCTTAGATGAGAATATTGACTGAAGATTTTTAACTTATTTGCCTAAAGAAATTTGAATTGCTTAAGATAAAACTTTAGTTAACACCATGCATTCAACATAGATTTTCTTCCCTTAAAAATTGGTATCTCTCTTATGGTAAGGTGGTTCTTCAGACACTCAGAGAATAAAGGTTAAGGTCTCATTGTTTAGAGTCTACACTGATAACAGAAAGATCTTGTTTCTGAGATAATATCCATCTCCTGTGTTTCTCTAAATATCACTGAACAATACAAAGAATTTCACAATACACAGGGCACTGCCTATTTGAAAAATAAAACTTTGTTTTCAACATGTCATCCCAAATATTTTAGAGAGCTACTACATGTATAGCTGAAAAGACAATCTAGAAGAAACAGGCACATAATCTAAAGCCATTGTGTCAGAGTGTCTGTGGAGAATGTTGTGATTTCAGATTTAGAGATAAATCTCCAGGGTAATATCTTATTTATACCTCTTTTGTGTACAAAGAACAGCCTATAGAAGAGAAGTTGTATGTTACTTGTCTAGCATAAGAGAAAACACACATATGTCTCCTGTCCTAAGATCCCCTGGAAAAGTAATAATGCTTGGTTTCTCTAAAAAAAAAAGACAGAATGGGTTTCAAAAATCAACTAATGAAATTTTGTTAAAATTATATTCAAATTCCAATGCCAAAAGCACCAATGATGACTAACAGGAGTTTCCCAATGGGCTTCATTCTTCTTGGGTTCTCTGAATGGCCTCATCTAGAAATGGTTCTTTTCTGGATTGTGATCATCTTGTACACCATGATCGTCCTCTCCAACTCAACCATTATCTTGCTTTCTTGTGTGGACCCTCATCTATACACCCCCATGTATTTCTTTCTTAGCAATCTTTCCTTCTTGGATCTCTGTTTTACAACAACTACTGTACCCCATATGTTGTCCAACTTGTGGGGGCCAGGAAAGATCATCACCTACACAGGCTGTGTCATCCAACTCTGTATGTTGCTCTGTGTTGGTGCCACAGAATGTGTCATGTTGGTGGTGATGGCCTTTGACCGCTATACTGCTATCTGCCAGCCCCTGCACTATACAATCATCATGCATCATCAGTTCTGTTGGAACTGGTGCTTGTAGCCTGGCTGTCTGCCCTGATAGAATCTGTTACCCAAATTCCTGTCACACTTCAGCTTCCCTTCTGTACCCACCACCACCTAGATGACTTTCTGTGTGAAGTTCCAGCTCTCATACACTTGACGTGTGGAGACACATTTGCCAGTGAGTGGCAGATGAGAGTATCTGCTTTTCTTTTCACCATCGTGCCACTGGGACTGATCCTGACTTCTTATGGTTACATAGCTCAAGCTTTAGGTAAAATCCAGTCCATGGATGGAAGGCAGAAAGCCGTTGCCACCTGCTCCTCTCACATCATTGTGGTCTTCATGTTTTATGGAACTGTGGCACCAGTGTATACATACCCTAAGAACCACTTTGCTTCAAAATACAGCAAATTCTTTACTTTCATCTACACTGTGGTCACACCACTATTAAACCCTCTCATCTATTCCCTAAGGAACACAGATGTAAAGGATGCACTGTTACAACTGCTGAGAAGAGGATCACAATAAGAAAAAAGTAAAAAAATGATATTTGAACCAGAAAGGAAGTTGAAAATCATGACATTCACACATTGTCCATAAGAGAGAATCTTTGAATCATCATTTTAAAAGTGGAATTTAGTTTCAAAGGCAATAATTTATTACTTCACTTTTATTTCTATGATTTTACATGTCATTTTATTAAGGCAATATATCTGTATAAATGCAATGCCAGTTTTTGACACCTGATAGGTGGTAGATATATATTTTCCAATTGAGGAATACTGTTGCAGAGTTGACTTTTCAAGAAAATATGTTAATATTTATTAAGCAACATAAGCACCATGAACTTGACTGTTTTGACTCAGAAAAGCAACAAATTATAAATTATATGTTACTTTCGTTTTAATTATTTACTTTTTAAAAGAACTGTATAGGGGAGACTGGGTGGCTCAGTCAATTAAATATCTCACTCTTGGTTTTGGCTCAAGTCAGGATCTCATGGATCCTGAGATTGAGCCCTACTTCAGGGTCCATCCTCAGCAGGGAGTCTCCTTGAAGATTCTCTCCCTCCACCCCTGTTTATTCTCTCTCTCTTTCTCAAAAAATAAAACTGTTAAAAAATAAAAATAATAAAAATAAAAAATAACCATGTATTGTGGGTTTTTTCATGCAAACCTGAAGAAAGGGGAAATTATCCCAGAGTTTCCCTAGATCCTCATGCATGTATAGTCTTTCCTTTTTCATCTGAATATAATAAAAATTTGAGTATAGAGAAGAAATGCTACCTGCATATTCTATGCTATATTCTTCCTTTATTTAAAATTTTAGGAGATGATGCCATGACAGTGAAGTGCCTCTGTGTTATTCAAACAGTAAAGATGTACTCATATCATGATCACATATATCTCTAAATTAAATCCAAACTTAACTTAGCCTCCATTTCATTACAAATAAGATACATATTTGCCAAATCTACCTTTCTATACATAAATTAAAGAACAATTTAAAATAAGTATTAAAAAATTATGTGCTTCATCTGTTTTCTGTGTTTTCTTGTTATAAAATTAAACAATCATAACTATGCCTAATCCAAGTGAATTTTTCTTTTTTTTTTTTTTTAAGATTTTATTTATTTATTTGACAGAGAGAGAGATCACAAGTAGGCAGAGAGGCAGGCAGAGAGAGAGGAGGAAGCAGGCTCCCCGCGGAGCAGAGATCCCGATGCGGGGCTCAATACCAGGACCCTGAGATCATGACCCGAGCCGAAGGCAGTGGCCCAATCCACTGAGCCACCCAGGCGCCCCCCAAGTGATTTTTTCTTAATGGAACTGTGATATTAAAAGGTGGTTCTAGCAATTCAATACTATATCTTGATCTGGAAGTTTCTTTCCTTTTTTCTGAAATGTTCTGTGCTGTTGTGTTGTTAGAAATACCATTTATGACGTGTACCTACAAGACACTGTAACATATAACTCTCCTTTGATTTATGGCAGAATTTTAGGGTAGTTGTCAAATTTTATTACAAGAATTAGTTAAGTAGAAATAAATAAAATTTTTTAAAAAAAATAATTAGTTAAGTAGGAGGTCTGGAAGTGGCACTAATGGAAAAATAGAGGAAAAAAACACATATCTTAGAGTGTGTGGCAAAAATTAATGCTATTCAGAAGAGACTCTTATAACTCTTATAATCAGTAAAGCTAAGAGAATATCAAGGTAACAACAACAGATTGTCAGTGCCTCAACAAACAACATGGGTTTATTTCATTCACTTTCAGAGTCCAGTGTGGGAACATATAACTCTCTGGGGCAGTGAACTGTGCTTGTCGGCTTAATACTCTAAGATACTTTTTTTTTTAAAGATGTTTCCATATACAATCCCAGGACAAGATAGGGCTGTAGGTCCAATCCCACAAAACTAGATGTTTCCTCTTCTAGAAATTACACATACTTCTTCCCTCATGTTGCAGCAAGTTGCAGCAAGGCAGATGGCCATATAAAATTTCAAGTGATCAGAGTCTTAAGATTTTCCTGTATCTCCAAAAGTGGAAAAGAGAGGGGGTGGGGAATACTGAAACGCCTATCACATGTACAATAGGTAAAAAAGGACTCAGCTAAATATGTTTCCCAGAGACAGAAATAGAGAATCAAGTTTATTTGTTAAGCTATAGAAATAGGATATTCTTTTTCAAACTAGTTGTATAAATTGGGTATTTTTGGAAAACTTAAAGGAAAATTGAGAGAAGGAAGAATTGTAGAAATGACTGCTTGTTTCACTGTTTAGTTGCCTGATGAAGCATGTGTTTATGCTTTCTGTTTCTCTTCTAATTTCATTATTTCTTACTCTCTTTTTGTATCCCCCAAAATAGTTAAGAGTTTTTAAGAGTTTTAAGAGCTTTTTTCTTTATTATATGTTCCATGTCCTTCCATTTAAAATATTTCTTTCCTTATGAGTAGATCACACATTGTCAAGCCTATTTACTGTACTGAATAAAGCTGTTGAAATAAATTTGATCACTGTCTCATACTCAGTCAATATTAATAAGCATGAACATAGGAGTCAAGATGGTGGGGAAGTAGGAGGAGCCGCCGTTTCAACCTGTACCCTAAAGTGAGCTCATTACCTACCAAAGAACTCCGATCACCCATGAAATCAGTCTGGGATCAGAATTATATACGTCTGGATCTCTACAGGAGCAGAAGACGCCAGTGGCAGGTAAAGCAGAGTGGGAACATAGGACTGATATCGGAAGATAAACAAAAAGGGGGAGGGAGCCACCAGAGGCGACCATTGGAAAGTAATACCCCAATACGAGAGTGCCCTATGTCTGGGGACCAACATTAGCTTAGAGTCTGGTTGAAAGCACTCAAAAAAAAAAAAAGAGCAAAGGATCATGGGGAGATATTGTGGGAATCAGTCGGTTAGGGACAGGGGCTTAAGTCCCAGGACCCAGGACAGCCTCCACTGGCACTGAGCCAGAGAGAGTGCGGTGGAGAAACCAAGTCTTGGTCCCTGAGCCTCCAGCATGCCTGAGCTGCCAGCACACCCAAGAATGCGTGGGGTCCGGCTCTGTGAGGGGCTGGGAGCCTGGCCAGATGGCATTCCCGAAACGTGCACATTTCACACCCTCCCCTGGGAGAGGTGCACACAGGTTCTATCCCGGAACTCTGGCATCCTGAAAAACCAGGCACTACCAGCATGGGCCAGAGGGAAAATCTGTGTGTGATCACTCCAGATCTGGCGATCTGGAGCTGCCCAGACAGTCACCGCTGCCATGGTATTGGGTACAAGGAGGAGATCCTGCATCCCCAGGGACCGTGACTCAGAACCTACTCTACCAGCAGCTCTGCAGAGCATTCTGAGGCTTCTCCATGAGAGGGAGGTCTGAGTGCAGTTTGCTCTCCTCTAAACCTCCAAAAACCATCAAAAGCTGTCAAGATGAGAGAAAACAGATGAAAGAACATAAAAACCTCCAGAGAACAAAAGCCTGAAAAAAATGGTTTCCTAAGCACCCAACCCCTTGAGTGGGGTGGGAGGACCTAACTCAGGGAACATCATTGTCTGAAAACCCACGTGGCAGGCACCTCCCCCAGAAAACTAACCAGGAAGGAAGAAAAAAAAAAAAAGAAGAGGACGACAAGAGAACAACCACTACTACTTCATAAATACAACTTTTATTTTTAACGCTTCACCAATATTCTGGTTCTTTTTTTTTATACATATAGATAATTTTTTAACCTATTTACCATCACAGTACATCAAATTCCTTAATAACTTTCTAACCTGAACTTTTTGTTACATACACCCTTGTTTTTCTTTTGCTTTCCTATTTTTATTTTTTTTTTGAATTTTAATTTAGTTTAGTCTAGTTTCTCCTTTTTAAATTTTTATTTTCTAATATACATATAGAGTTAAACCTCAAGGTAATCCCTTTTCCCCAATCAATGCTACCCCTATAGGTAAACCAATTTTTAATCCCCTTTTATCTTAGGAAAGTTGAGTCCCTTAACAAAAACAACAAGAACATCCAGGAAGAATCAAAATAAACTTCCTCGCCCACACTGAGAATTTATAACCACTCTCCCATCTTTTCCTTCCGCCAGTGTTTCTGTGTATTTGTGATTGTCCTGATAGTATATAAATCTTATACTTGGGGTTCTTTCTGATGAGGTTCTTCCTTTTTTTTCCTTTATATATATATTTTTTTCTCCTGTAATATAATTTTATCAGTCTTTTTGTTTTTCTATTTTTGTTTGTATACTTCAAAAATGTTAACTTGGGGCCCATTTGGGCTGAGCTGTCTCTTTTATCTTCCCCTTTTTTCCTGTCTCTCTCTCTCTCTCTTTTTCTTTTATCTTTTCTTTTCTTTTCTTTTCTTTCTTTTTCTCTTTCTTCTCTATTTCTTTTTCTTTTCTTTTTTCTCTCATTTGGGTGGGGAATCCTGATTGCACAGAAGTGTTCCAGGGTGCACCTTGACTGCACCACAATCAATATATCCATCTGCATCCCTTCAGTCATCTCTTACCAAAATAATTAGGAGGAAGAATGCCAAACAGAAGAAAAATACAGAGGATGGACCTTCTGCAACAGAGCTAATGGCCATTGACATAGACAATATGTCTGAAAATAAATTCAGGCTAACAATTATCCAGGCAATAGCTCCATTGGAGAAAGCCATGGATGACCAAACAGAATTGATTAGGGCAGAACTGAAAGCCACCAGAGATGATGTTCACAATGTTAGGGCAGAACTGAAAGCCACAAAGGATGATGTTCATAATGCTCTCAATGAGTTCCAATCTAATCTAAATTCTCTAAAATATAGGGTAACTGAGACAGAAGGTAGAATTCTTGATCTGGAGGACAAACAGATAAAGAGAAAGGATCAGGAGGAAGCCTGGAACAAATAGCTCAGAAGCCATGAAAATAGAATCAGGGAAATAAATGATGCCATGAAATGTTCCAAGGTCAGAATTATTGGAATCCCTGAAGGGGAGGAAAAAGAAAGAAGTCTAGAAGATATAGTGGAAGAAGTTGCCTATGAAAATTTTCCCAACCTCACTGAATGGAAACAATGTTCATGTACTAGAGGGAGAGTGGTTTCCCCCCAAGATTCTAGATTCTCGAAAGACATCACAACACCTGATAGTTAGAATGAAGAATTATGCTTCTAGACAGACCCTCTTAAAAGCAACTAGGACAAAGAAGCTCCTTACATACAGAAGGAAAGTCATTAGAATAACGTCAGACCTGTCGACAGAGATCTGGCAAGCCAGGAAGGGATGGCAAAATATATTCAGAGTATTAAATGAGAAGAACGTGCAGCCAAGAATACTTTATCCAAGACTGACATTCAAAATGTATGGAGAGATAAAGTGTTTTCAAGACTGGCAAGACTTAAAAGACTATGCAAAAACCAGCTGACACTCAGGAAATATTAAGGGGGGGTCCGATAAATGAGAAAAAAATCCTAAGAATATCATTGAACAGAAATATAGAGACAAAATACAGACAGAAAGACTTCAAAGGTAACACGATGCCAATCAAAACCTATCTATCAATAATCACTCTCAATGTGAACAGCCTAAATTTGCACATAAAATGACACAGGGTTGCAGATTGGATAAAATGACAGGACCCATCCATATTTTGTCTACAAGAGATCCATTTTGAACCTAAGGATACACCCAGACTGAAAGTGAAGGGATGGAGAAGCATCTTTCATGCCAATGGGCCTCAAAAGAAGGTGGGGATAGCGAATCTTATATCAGATAAATTAGATTTTAAACTAAAGACTGTAGTCAGAGATACAGAAGGACACTATGTAATTCTTAAAGGGACTATCCACCAAGATAATCTAACAATTATAAATATCTATGCCCCCAATATGGGAGCACACAATTACATAAGAAAACTATTAATCAAGATAAAGAGTCATATTGATATGAATACACTGATAGTAGGAGATGTTAATACACATCCCTCAGTAATAGACAGATCATCATAGCAGAAAATTAATAAAGAAATAAGAGCATTGAATGAAGCATTGGACCAGATGGACCTCATAGACATATATACAGAACATTCCCTAAAACAACAGAATACTCATTCTTCTCAAGTGCACATGGAACCTTCTCCAGAATAGACCACATACTATGTCGCAAAGCAGGACTCAACAGATACCAAAAGACTGACATTAATTCCTGCATATTCTCAGATCACAATGCTTTGAAACTGGAACTCAATCATAAGGAAAAGTTCAGAGGGAGTTCAAACACCTGGAAGCTAAAGACCACCTTGCTTAAGAATGATTGGATCAACCAGGAGTTCAAAGATGAACTTAAACAATTCATGGAAACCAATGAGAATGAAGACACTTCGGTCCAAAACCTATGGGATACAGCAAAGGCGGTTCTAAGGGGGAAATACATACCCATCCAAGCCTCCCACTAAAAAAAAATTGAAAAATCCAGAATACACCAGCTGTCTCTACACCTTAAAGAACTGGAGAATCAACAACAAATCAAACCAACTCCACCTGCAAGAAGGCATATAATCAACATTAGAACAGAGATCAATGAGGTAGACACCAGAGATACAGTAGAACGTATCAAAGAAACGAGAAGGTGGTTTTTTGAAAGAATCAATAAGATCGATAAACCATTGGCCACACTAATCCAAAAGAAAAGAGAGAAAGCCCAAATTAATAAAATTAGGAATGAAAAGGGAGAGATCACAACTAGCACCAAGGAAGTAGAAACAATCATCCGAAATTATTACCAGCAGTTATATGCCAATAAGCTAAGCAACCTAGATGAAATGGATGCATTCCTGGAAAACTATAAAATCCCAAAATTGAATGAGGAAGAAATGGACAACCTGAATAGACCGATATCTAGTAATGAAATTGAAGCAGTGATCAAAAACCTCCCAAAAAACAAGAGCCCAGGACCTGATGGATTCCCTGGGGAATTCTACCAAACTTTCAAAGAAGAAATAACACCCATTCTCCTGAAGCTGTTCCAAAAAATTGAAGCAGAAGGAAAACTTCCAGATCTTTTTATGAAGGCAGCATTATTCTGATCCCCATACCAGGCAAAGACCCTACCAAAAAGGGGAATTTCAGACCAATATCACTGATGAATATGGATGCAAAGATTCTCAAGAAGATCCTAGCAAACAGGATCCAGCAGCACATTCAAAAGATTATCCACCATGACCAGGTGGGATTCATCCCTGGGTTGCAAAATATGGGCAGAAGATATGAACAGACTCTTTTCCAATGAAAACATACAAATGGCTATCAGACACATGAGAAAATGCTCATCATCACTAGCCATCAAGGAGATTCACATAATAACCACATTGAGATACCACCTTACACCAGTTAGAATGGCCAAAATTAGCAAGACAGGAAACAACGTATGTTGGACAGGTTGTGGAGAAAGGGGAACCCTTCTACACTGTTGGTGGGAATGCAAGTTGGTCCAGTCACTTTCTAGAACAGTGTGGAGATTCCTCAAGAAATTAAAAATAGAGCTTCCCTTTGACCCTGCAATTGCACTTCTTACCTCAAAGATACAGATGTAGTGTAAAGAAGGGCCATCTGTACCCCAATGTTTATAGCAGCAATGACCACGGTCGCCAAACTGTGGAAAGAACCAAGATGCCCTTTCAACGGACGAATGAATAAGGAAGATGTGGTCCATATACACGATGGAGTATTATGCCTCCATCAGAAATGATGAATACCCAGCTTTTGAAGCAACATGGACAGGACTGGAAGAGATTATGCTGAGTGAAATAAGTCAAGCAGAGAGAGTCAAGTATCATATGGTTTCACTTATTTGTGGGGCATTACAAATGACATGGAGCGCATGGTGAGATGGAGAGAAGGAAGTTGAGGGAAACTGGAAGGGGAGGTGAACCGTGAGAGACTATGGACTCTGAAAAAAGAACCTGAGGGTTTTGAAGGGGCGGGGGGTGGGAGGTTGGGAGAATCAGGTGGTGGGTAATAGGGACGGCACATATTGCATGGAGCACTGGGTGTTGTGCAAAAACAATAAATACTGTTATGCTGAAAAAAATAAATAAATAAAAATAAAAAGTAAAAAAAAGAAGATATGCAAGTCAAAACAAAATAAAACAAAGGAAACAAAATTTCACTAATTATCTGTTAAAAATTGCACAGAAGGCACACACATACATTTGTCCAAAGAAGATGTAAACATGACCAATGGACACATGAAAAGATGCTTGACATCATTAATATCAGACAATGCAATTTTAAACCACAATGAGATATGATCTCATACTTGTTAGGCTAAAATTAAATACACAAGAACAAAGCATTTGTGAGGATGTGGAGTAAAAGAAACTCTAATGCACTGTTGATAGGAATGCAAACCAACATAACCACTGTGAAAAACAGTATGGAGAGTAGTCAAAAAATTAAAAATAGATTTCCCATATGGTTCAGTAATTCAACTACTGAGTACTTACACAAAGAAATTTTTTTAAAAAACATTAATTTGAAAAGATATATGAACCACTATGGTTTTTGCAACATTATTTACAATAGCTTAATTATAGAAACAACTCAAGTGATTTTCAATAGATGAATGAATAAAGAAGTAGCATATACATATAGTGAAATATTACATGACATAAAAGTGAGATCTAGCAACAATATGGATGGATCTAGATAGTATAATGCTAAGTGAAATAAATCTATCAGAGAAAGGCAAATATGTAATTTACTCATATATGGATTTAAGAAACAAAGAAAAAAGAGGCAAACAAAGAAAGTCTTAAATATAGAGGAGAATGTGGTGATTGCCAGAGGAGAAATGCATGGAGGGTGGGGGGGTATGGCTGAAATAGGTGAAAGGAATTAAGAGTAGACTTATAGTGAAGCGCACTGAGTAATGTATAGAATGGTTGAGAGTGTAGGAAGTGTGAGGGAATGATTTAGGGAAGAAAGGGATCATAGGTTCTGTGGAGGGGAGGAAGGTGTGGTCAAGGAAACAAGGCCAGAGTGAGAGGGGCACACAGGGGAATGCACAAGGAGAAGGTTTCCCTAAAACCGTTGGTTGGAAAAAATAAGAAGGACTAATTTTCATGAATTCTTGCATCCAGTGGGACTTAAAGCCTGGAGTTTTTAAAGGTCAGGGAGATTAGCAGGGAGAGAGTAATGGGGGCTCTGCTCCACTGTTGGGGATAAGGCAGACAAACAATATGGGGACATATAGCATGGAAACAGTGATGTGCAAAATGCCTAGGGCAAAGAGATAATTCACTCTCCCTGGAGGTGACCATTGAGAGGCAGCATTCACAGAGACATCCCTTCAAGAACAAAGGAGCTGGCTGACTGCATTTCCCTCCCCCACCACTCAGCATAAACACAGAGACATCTGCAGGATGCAGTGCAGCACAGATACAGGCTGCCAACCTTGCTTACCCCAAGTCCCACAACCCTGTGCTCTGGAAAACTACCCTTCTCTCTCAAATTTACCTCAGTCCCAGTGTAGTGAGCCCATCCCCTAGAAGAAGAGCAAAAGCTCCTGCCCACACGAGATATCCCAGCGGAAGTATTCTACAAGGATACAAGTCTACGGAAAGCAGCATCAGGTCTCATTTAACAAACCCAAGAATACCAGTTAAAACTTACCACATTCTGGGGCACCTGGGTGACTCAGTGGGTTAAAGCCTCTGCCTTCGATTCGGGTCATGATCCCAGGGTCCTGGGATCGAGCCCCACATCGGGCTCTCTGCTCCGCAGGGAGCCTGCTTCCTCCTCTCTCTCTGCCTGCCTCTCTGCCTAGTTGTGATTTCTCTCTGTCAAATAAATAAAATATTAAAAAAAAAACAACTTACCACAATCTGGCCAAGGACAAACACTGCCTACTGCAGACAAGGAGATCCTCTCAAGATGATTGGCCTGAAGGATGGAGCAGTCAAAGCACAACAGAAGATTGCAAGCAACACACAACACACTCTTTGAAGCACTAGGCCCTGGAGAGTATATGATCTCTTCTTCATAAATCCATTACTCTGAGGAGCAGAAAACATAATGGACTTTGATAACACAGAGAAGATGGCAGAGACTTAGACAAAATGCCGACAGAGGTATTCAACCCAAATAAAAGAACAAGATAGGGTCACAGACAGAGAGCTGAATGAAACAGTTATAGGTAATATACCTGATGGAGAATTTTTTTTTCTTTTTGTTTTGGTTTATTTGTTTATTTACAGCATAACAGTGTTCATTCTTTTGGCATCACACCCAGTGCTCCATGCAGTACGTGCCCTCCCTATTACCCACCACCTGGTTCCTCAACCTCCCACCCCCCCGCCGCTTCAAAACCCTCTGGTTGTTTTTCAGAGTCCATAGTCTCTCATGGTTCATCTCCCCTTCCAGTTTCCCTCAATTCCCTCTCCACTCCATCTCCCCATGTCCTCCATGTTATTTGTTATGCTCCACAAAGAAGTGAGGCCATATGATACTTGACTCTCTCTGCTTGACTTATTTCGCTCAGCATAATCTCTTCCAGTCCCGTCCATGTTGCTACAAAAGTTGGGTATTCATCTTTCTGATGGAGGCATAATACTCCATTGTGTATATGGACCACATCTTCCTTATCCATTCGTCTGTTGAAGGGCGTCTTGGTTCTTTCTACAGTATGGCAACTGTAGCCATTGCTGCAATAAACATTGGGGTACAGATGGCCCTTCTTTTCACTACATCCGTATCTTTGGGGTAAATACCAAGCAGTGCAATTGCAGGGTCATAGGGAAGCTCTATTCTTAATTTCTTCAGGAATCTCCACACTGTTCTCCAAAGTGGCTGCACTAAATTGCATTCCCACCAAAAGTGTAAGAGGGTTCCCCTTTCTCCACATCCTCTCCAACACACGTTGTTTCCTGTCTTGCTAATTTTGGCCATTCTAACTGGTGTAAGTTGGTATCTCAATGTAGTTTTACTTTGAATCTCCCTGATGGCTAGTGGTGATGAAGATTTTTTCATGTGTCTGATAGCCATTTGTATGTCTTCATTGGAGAAGGGTCTGTTCATATCTTCTGTCCATTTTTTGATAGGATTATCTGTTTTGTGTGTGTTGAGTTTGAGAAGTTCTTTATAGATCCTGGATATCAACCTTTTGTCTGTACTGTCATTTGCAAATATCTTCTCCCATTCCGTGGGTTGCCTCTTTGTTTTTTTCAATGTTTCCTTTGCTGTGCAGAAGCTTTTGATCTTGATGAAGTCCCAAAAGTTCATTTTGGCTTTTGTTTCCTTGGACTTTGGAGACATATCTTGAAAGAAGTTGCTGTGGCTGATATCGAAGAGGTTACTGCCTATGTTCTCCTCTAGGATTCTGATAGATTCCTGTCTCACGTTGAGGTCTTTTATCCATTTCCAGTTTATCTTTGTATACACTGTAAGAGGATGGTCGAGTTTCATTCTTCTACATATCGCTTTCCAGTTTTCCCAGCACCATTTATTGAAGAGACTGTCTTTTTTCCATTGAATATTTTTTCCTGTTTTGTCGAAGATTATTTGACCATAGAGTTGAGGGTCCATATCTGGGCTCTCCACTCTGTTTCACTGGTCTATGTGTCTGTTTTTATGCCAGTACCACACTGTCTTGGTGATCACAGCTTTGTAGTAAAGCTTGAAATCGGGTAATGTGATGCCGCCAGTTTTGTTTTTGTTTTTCAACATTTCCTTAGCAATTCGGGGTCTCTTCTGATTCCATACAAATTTTAGGATTCTTTGCTCCAACTCTTTGAAAAATATCGGTGGAATTTTGATCGGAATGGCATTAAAAGTATAGATTGCTCTGGGCAGTATAGACATTTTAACAATGTTTATTCTTCCAATCCAAGAGCATGGAACAGTCTTCCAACTTTTTGTGTCTTCTTCAATTTCTTTCATGAGTGTTCTCTAGTTCCTCAAGTACAGGTCTTTTACCTCTTTAGTTAGGTTTATTCCCAGGTATCTTATGGTTCTTGGTGCTATAGTAAATGGAATCGATTCTCTAATTTCACTTTCTGTATTTTCATTGTTAGTGTATAAGAAAGCCACTGATTTCTGTACATGGACTTTGTATCCTGCCACGTTACTGAATTTCTGTATGAGTTCTAGTAGTTTGGGGGTGGAGTCTTTTGGGTTTTCCATATAAAGAATCATGTCATCTGTGAAGAGAGAGAGTTTGACTTCTTCCTTGCCAAGTTGGATACCTTTCATTTCTCTTTGTTGTCTATTGCTGTTGCTAGGAATTCTAATACTATGTTGAACAAGAGTGGTGAGAGTGGGCATCCTTGTCGTGTTCCGGATCTCAATGGGAAGGCTGCAAGCTTTTTCCCATTGAGGATGATATTTGCTGTGGGTCTTTCATAGATAGATTTTATGAAGTTCAGGAATGTTCCCTCTATCCCTATACTTGAAGCGTTTGAATCAGGAACGGATGCTGGATTTTGTCAAATGCTTTTTCTGCATCAATTGAGAGGACCATGGTGTTCTTCTCTCTTCTCTTATTGATTTGTTCTATCACATTGATTGATTTGCGAATGTTGAACCAAACTTGCAACCCAGGAATGAATTCCACCTGGTCATGGTGGATAATCTTTTTAATGTGCTGCTGGATCCTGTTTGCTAGGATCTTGTGGAGAATCTTTGTATCCATATTTATCAGTGATTTTGGTCTGAAATTCCCCTTTTTGTTAGGGTCATTGCCTGGTTTGGGGATCAGGGTAATGCTGGCTTCATAAAAAGCATCTGGAAGTTTCCCTTCTGCTTCAATTTTCTGGACAGTTTCAGGAGAATTGGTGTGATTTCTTCTTTGAAAGTTTGGTAGAATTCCCCAGGGAATCCGTCAGGTCCTGGGCTCTTGTTTTTTGGGAGGTTTTTGATCACTGCCTCAATCTCGTTACTAGATATCAGTCTATTCAGGTTGCCAATTTCTTCCTGGTTCAATTTTGGGAGTTTGTAGCTTTCCAGGAATGCATCCATTTCATCTAGGTTGCTTAGCTTATTGGCATATAACTGTTGGTAATAATTTCTGATGATTGTTTCTATTTCCTTGGTGTTAGTTGTGATCTCTCCCTTTTCATTCCTAATTGTATTAATTTGGGCTTTCTCTCTTTTCTTTTGGATTAGTGTGGCCAATGGTTTATCGATCTTATTGATTCTTTCAAAAAACCAGCTTCTAGTTTCATTGATACGTTCTACTGTATCTCTCGTTTCTACCTCATTGATCTCTGCTCTAATCTTCATTATTTCCCTTCTTTCATGTTGAGTTGGTTTGATTTGTTGTTGATTCTCCAGTTCTTTAAGGTGTAGAGATAGCTGGTGTATTCTGGATTTTTCAATGTTTTTGCGGGAAGCTTGGATGGCTATGTATTTCCCCTTTAGAACCGCGTTTGCTGTATCCCATAGGTTTTGGACCGAAGTGTCTTCATTCTCTTTGGTTTCCATGAATTGTTTAAGTTCATCTTTGATCTCCTGGTTGATCCAGGCATTCTTTTTTTTTTTAAAGATCTTATTTATTTATTTGACAGAGAGAGAGATCACAAGTAGGCAGAGAGACTGGCAGAGAGAGAGAGAGAGAGAGAGAGAGAAGCAGGCTCCCTGCTGAGCAGAGAGCCCAATGTGGGACTCGATCCCAGCACCCCGAGATCATGACCCATGCCGAAGGCAGCAGCTTAACCCACTGAACCATCCAGGTGCCCCGATCCAGGCATTCTTAAGCAAGGTGGTCTTTAGCTTCCAGGTGTTTGAGTTCCTTCTGAACTTTTCCTTGTGATTGAGTTCCAGTTTCAAAGCATTGTGATCTGAGAATATGCAGGGAATAATATCAGTCTTTTGGTATCGGTTGAGTCTTGCTTTGTTACCCAGTATGTGGTCAATTCTGGAGAAGGTTCCATGTGCACTTGAGAAGAATGAGTATTCTGTCCTGATGGAGAATTTAAAGAAACAATCATAAGAATATTTCCTGGGCTGAGAAAAGGCTGGAAGACTTCAGGGAGGCCCTTATGACAGATAAAAGAGTTTAAAAAAAGAAAAGGCAGTCAGAAATGAACAATGCAAACACTGAGATTAGAACAAGTGTGATGCTGAACAGCAGGCTGGAATAAGCAGAGGAATGAATAAGTGGTGTAGAAGACAAAATAATGGAAAATAATGAGGTTGAACAAGAAAGAAAAAGAAGAATTGTGAAACATGAGAACAGATTAAGGGAATTCAGCAATTCCATCTAGCATAAAAATTCATATTATATGAGTCCAGAAGAAGAGAGAAAGGGGAGTAGAAAATTTATTTGAAGAAATAATAGATGAAATATCCCCAATCTGAGGAAGGAAACAGACAACCAGATCCAGGAGGCATAGAACACTCCCATATAAAAAAAGGGGTGGGGGGGGCGGACAAACACCAAAATGTATCATAATTAGATTTACAAAGCATAGTGATACGGAAAATTTTTTTTAAAACAGTATGAAAAAAGAAGTCTTAACTTGCGTGAAGATCCATAAGATTAGCTGCAAATTTCATAACTGTGATTGGCAAGCCAGAAGAAAATGACATGATATTCAAAGTACTGAATTGGAAAAATCTCCACTCAAAGTACTCTATTCAGCAAGACTACCATTCAGAATAGGAGAGATAAAAGCTTTCCCAGAGAAACAAAAACTGAAAGAGTTTGTGACTGCTAAACCTGGCCTGAAAGAAATATTAAAGGGTACTATTTGAGTGGAAAGACCAAAAGTGACAAAGACAAGAAAGTGTCAGAGAAAATCTCCAGAAACAAGTAATAATAATGTTTTACTTGATAAAACAGGTAATAAAATGGCACTAAATACAGTATCTATGAATAATTGCTTGAATATAAATGGAATGAATGCTCCAAGCGAAGACATAGGGTGTCAAAATGGATAAAACAACAAAACCTATCCATACATGGCCTAAAGAAATTCATTTTAGACTAACGTCACCTGCAGGCTGAAAGTCAGGGGATGGAGAAACATTTATCATGAAAATGGACACTAAAAGACAGCCAGAGAAGCATACTTACTTCAGAAAAAATACACATTAAACCAAAGAATGTAAAAAATGAGATGAGAAAGGGCACTGTATAATAAAAAAGGAGGGGGGACTACCAAATAAGATCTAAATATTTATGCCCCTAACTTGGGGGCACTCAAATATATAAAAATACTAACAACAAAAATAAAGGAACTCATTGATGGAAATCAATAATACAGTTTTGTATTACAATAGGGGACTGAAATATCACACTTACATCAATGGATAGATCATCAAAACAAAACTTCAAAAGAAAACAATGGTTTTGAATAACACAGTGGACAGGATTAACTTAACACATATATTCAGAAAATTCCATCCTAAAACAGCAGAATATACACTATTTTTCAAGTGCACATGAGACATTCTCCAGAACAGATCACACAGTGGTTTACAAATCAGTCCTCAATAAGTACTAAAAGATTGAGATCACACCGTGCATATTTTCAGACCACAACTACAAGAAACTCAAAGTCAACCCCAAGAATTGGGAAGAGCACAAATGCATGGTGGCTAAAAGGGTGCCTGGATGGTTAAGTCAGCTAAGCATCTGCCTTTGGCTCAGATCCCCAGGGCTCCATGACTGAGACTCACCTCAGGCTCTCTGCTCAGTAGGGGACCTGATTCTCCCTCTCCCTCTGTCTGCAGTTGCCTCTAGTTGTGCATGCTCTCTCTATATATCAAATAAATACATAAAATCTATTAAAAAGATAATGGTGGTTAGTACACAAAGATAAACTCGAAATGGATAAAAGACCTCAACATGATACAGGAATCCATCAGAATCCTAGAGGAGAACATAGGCAGTAACCTCTTTGATATCAGCCACAGCAACTTCTTTCAAGATAGGTCTCCAAAGGCCAAGGAAACAAAAGTGAAAATGAACTTTTGGGACTTCATGAAGATCAAAGGCTTCTGCACAGCAAAGGAAACAGTCAACAAAACAAAGAGGCAACCCACGGAATGGGAGAAGATATTTGCAAATGACAGTACATACAAAAGGTTGATATCCAGGATCTATAAAGAACTTCTCAAACTCAACACACACAAAACAGATAATCCTATCAAAAAATGGGCAGAAGATATGAACAGACACTTCTCCAATGAAGACATACAAATGGCTATCAGACACATGAAAAAATGCTCATCATCACTAGCCATCAGAGAGATTGAAATTAAAAGCACATTGAGCTACCACCTTACACCAGTTAGAATGGCCAAATTTAGCAAGACAGGAAACAACGTGTGTTGGAGAGGATGTGGAGAAAGGGGAACCCTCTTCCACTGTTGAGGGGAATGCAAGTTGGTGCAGCCACTTTGGAGAACAGTGTGGAGATTCCTCAAGAATTTGGAAGGGGAGATGAACCATGAGAGACTATGGACTCTGAAAAACAAACTGAGAGTTTTGAAGTGTGGGAGGTGGGAGGTTGGGGAAGCAGGTGGTGGGTAATAGAGAGAGCACGTATTGCATGGAGCACTGGGTGTGGTGCAAAAACGATGAATACTGTTACGTTGAAAATAAACAAATTAAAAAAATAATGGTGGTTAAAAAGCATGCAACAAAACAATGAACGGGTCAACCAGGAAATCAAAAAGGAAATTAAAAAATACATGGAGGTTGCCTGGGTGGCTCAATGGGTTAAGCCACTGCCTTTGGCTCAGGTCATGATCTCGGGGTCCTAGGATCGAGTCCCGCATCAGGCTCTCTGCTCAGCAGGGAGCCTACTTCCCTCTCTCTCTCTCTGCCTGCCTCTCTATCTACTTGTGATCTCTCTCTGTCAAATAAATAAATAAAATATTTTTTAAAAAATACATGGAAACATGTGAAAATGAAAACACGATGGTCCAAAACCTTTGGGATGTGGCAAAAGAGGGAATAAGAGGGAAGTATATAGTAATACAGACCTACTCTAGGAGGCAAGAAAAATCTAAAAAAAAAAAAATCTAACACCTAAAGGAGTGAGAAAAAGAAAAATTAATAAAGTTGAAATTCAGAGAAGGTAATAATTAATTATTAGAGCAGAAAAAAATGACATAGAAACTAAAAACAAACAAACAAACAAAAAACAGTAGAACACATCAGTAAAACCAGGAATTAATCCTTTAAAATAAATAATAATACTGATTAACCCTTAGCCACATGTATAAAAAAGAGAAAAGACTCAAATAAATAAAATCACAAATAAGAGAGTTTAAATAACAACCATAATCACAGAAATACAAACACTTATGAGAGAATATTCTGATAAACTATATGCCAACAAATTGAACAACCTGGAAGAAACAGATAAATGCCTAGAAACATATACACTACCAAAGCTGAAACAGGAAGAAATAGAAAACTTGAACAGACTAATAACCAGAAAAGACATAGTATCAGTAATTAAAAAACAAACAAACAAAACACCTCGAACAAACAAAAGTCCAGGGCCAGATGTTTCACAGGCTAATTTTACCAAATATTTAAAGACAGTTAATACCTATTTTTCTCAAACTATTCCAAAAAATAGAAAAGGGAGGAGAACATCTAATTTCATTTTAAGAGACTAGCATACTCTGATACCAAAACCAGAAAAATTCTCCAGTAAAAAAAGACAAATATGACCTATATCCCTGAAGAACATGAATGCAAAAGTTCTCAAAGAAATACGAGCAAAACAAATCCAAAAGTACAGCAAAATATCATTCACCGCGATCAAGTGGGATTTATTCCTGAACTACAAGTGTGGGTCAATATTCACAAATCAATCAACTTGATACACCACATTAATAATAAAATAAAAGATACACAACATGATCATTTTTTTTCTTTTTTTTAATTTAATTTTATTTTTTCAGTGTTCCAAGATTCGTTTTTATGCACCACATCCAGTGCTCCGTACAATATGTGCCCTCCTTAAATACCCACCACCAGGCTTACCTATCCCCCCACTCCCCTCCCCTCCAAAATCCTCAGTTTATTTCTTAGAGTCCACAGTCTCTCATGCTTTGTCTCCCCCTCTGATTTCCCCCAACTCACTTCTCCTTTCCATCTTCTAGTGTCCTCCATGTTATTCCTTACGCTCCACAAGTAAGTGAAACCATGTGATAATTGACTCTCTCTGCTTGACTTATTTCACTCAGCATAATCTCTTCCAGTCTCGTCCATTTTGATACAAAAGTTGGATATTCATCCTTTCTAACGGAGGCGTAATATTCCATTGTATATATGGACCATATCTTCTTTTTTATTTATTTATTTATTTATTTATTTATTTTATTTGTTTATTTACAGCATAACAGTGTTCATTCTTTTGGCATCACACCCAGTGCTCCATGCAGTACGTGCCCTCCCTATGACCCACCACCTGGTTTCTCAACCTCCCCCCCCCGCCCCTTCAAAACCCTCTGGTTGTTTTTCAGAGTCCATAGTCTCTCATGGTTCATCTCCCCTTCCAGTTTCCCTCAACTCCCTCTCCTCTCCTTCTCCCCATGTCCTCCATGTTATTTGTTATGCTCCACAAATAAGTGAGACCATATGATACTTGACTCTCTCTGCTTGACTTATTTAGCTCAGCATAATCTCTTCCAGTCCCGTCCATGTTGCTACAAAAGTTGGGTATTCATCCTTTCTGATGGAGGCGTAATACTCCATTGTGGCACCACATGATCATTGAAATAGATGTAAAGAAAACATTCGACAAAGTGCAGCATCCACGCATGATAAAAACCCTCAACAAAGTAGATTTAGAGAGAATGCACCTCAGCATAATAAAGGCCATACATGAAAAACACTCAGCTCATATCCTCCTCTATGGGGAAAAACTGAGACCTTTTTCCATAATCAAGAACAAGACATGAATATGCACTCTCACCACTATTATTTAACATACTCCTGAAAGTCCTAACCTCAGAAATCAGAAAACAAAAAGAAATAAAAGGCATCCAAATCAGCAGGGAAGAACTCAAAGCACACTATTTGCAGACTTGATACTCAGTATAGAAAATCCAAAAGACTCCACTAAAAAAATTGCTAGAGGGGTGTTTGGGTGGCTCAGTGGGTTAAGCCCCTGTCTTCAGCTCAGGACATGAAATCAGTGTCCTGGGGTCAAGGCCTGCATCAGGCTCTCTGCTCAGCAGGGAGCCTACTTCCCCCTCTCTCTCTCTGCCTGCTGCTCTGCCCACTTGTGATCTCTCTCTCTGTCAAATAAATAAATAAAATCTTTAAAAAAAAAGAAAAAGAAATTGCTAGAACCAATATATGAACTCAGTACATCAAAAGGATACAAAATCAATGTAAAGAAATCTGTTGTATTTCTATACACCAATAATGAAGCAGCAAAAAAGGAAATCAAGGATTCAATTCCATTCACAACTGCACCAAAAAAAAAAAAAATTACCTAGGAATAAACCTAACCAAAGAGGTAAAATATCTGTACTCCAAAAACTATAGAATACTGATGAAAGAAACTGAAGATGACACAAAGAAATTTAAAGATATTCCATGATCATGGATTGGAAGAACATATGTGGCTAAAATACCTAGCCTAACAAAAGCATTCTACATATTTAATGCAGTCCCTATCAAAATACCAACAATATTTTAACAAAGCTACAACAAGCAATCTTAATGTTTGCATGAAACCACAAAAGACCCCAAATAACCAAAGCAATCTTCAAAAAGAAAAGAAAAGCTGGAAGCATCACGATTCTGGACTTGGAGTTATATTACAAAGCTGCAGTGATCAAGATAGTCTGGTACTGGCACAGAAAGTATTCACATAAATTAACGGCATAGAATAGAAAACCCAGAAATGAACCCATAACTATATGGGCAACTAGTCTTCAACAAGCCAGGAAAGAATATCCAATGAAAAAAGTTTCTTCGACAAATGGTGTTGAGAAAACTAAAACATGCAAAACAATGCAACATGTAAAACAATGAAAATTGACCACATTCTTAAACCATACACAAAAATAAATTCAAAATGAATGAAAGATCTAAATATGAGATAGTAATCCATCAAAATCCTAGAGGATAAGAACACAGGCAGAAATCTATTTAACCTTGCCTACAACAACTTACTAGACACATCTCCGGAGGCAAGGCACACAAAAGCATAAATTAACTATTGGGACTTCTTCAAGATAAGCAGCTCTGCACAGCAAAGGAAACAATCAACAAAACTAAGAGGCAATCTATGGAATGGGAGAAGGTATTTGCCAATGACATATTTGATAGAAGCTATTAGCCAAAATATATAAACAACTTGTCAAATACAACACCCCCCACAAAAGTATAATCCTGTTAAAAGGGGGCAGAAGATATAAATAGATATTTTTCTGAAGAAAAGATAGAGATGGCTTACAGACACATGAAAAGATGTTCAACACCATTCATCATTAGGGAAATACAAATCAAATCTATAATGAGATATCACCTCACACCTGTCAGGATGGCTAAAATCAACAACAGAAGAAACAACAGGTGTTAGTGAAGATACGAAGAAAAGGGAAACTTCTTGCACTGTTGGAGGGAACACAAATTGATGCAGCACTGTGGAGAAGAGTATGGAGTTTCCTCAAGAAGCTAAAAATAAAAATACCCTACAATCCAGCAACTACTGTACTAGGTATTTACACAAAAAAGACAAAAATACTAATCTGAAGGGATATATGCACCCCAATATTTATAGCAGTCTTATCTGTAATAGCCATATTATGGAAACAGCCCAAGTGAGAGACAAATGGATAAAGGAGATGTGAGATATATATATCACATGGTATATATATCACATAATGTCATATATATATACTCAGCCATAAAAAATGAAATCTTGATATTTGGATCAACATGGACAGAGCTAAAAAGTATTATGCTAAGCAAATTAATTCTGTCAGAGAGAGAAAAACACCATATGATTTTAGTCATATGTGTAATTTAAATCAAAACAAATAATCATAGGAGAAAAAAAAGAGGCAAACCACAGAAGTTATAGTTATAGTTCTTTAACTATAGAGAACAAACTGGTGGTTACCAGAGGATAGCAGGGTTGGGGGATGGGTTAAATAGATGGTGGGGATTAAGATGTGCACCTGCAATGATCATGGGTTGTTATATGTAAGTGTCGAATCTGTAAATTGTACATCTGAAATTAATATTACACTGTATGTTAACTAGACATAGGTAAACAAAATGATGTCTTAGTTTACAATTGTTACAGAAAAGTGACATTTAAAGTTCTAAATAATTAAGTGAATTGGCTAAGTTGTTATGATTTCTCAAGTAATGAATATAAGTATAATAATTTAATTTATATGAACACATTTTTTTTTCCTTTTCTAACACTGAATGCCGTAATTTTAGCCTGTATGACCATGAAACTAGTACCAGGGACAGAAGGGAAGAAGGCTACAGGGTAAGAGAACATTAGGCTCAACCCCATCCCATGAATACAACTTGATAACTAATAAATCATCCTAAATATCACAGAAATTGACCTGAAGTATAGCAGAACTGCTGATTCCAGTCAGCAAACCGGGAGAAGAATTAGGCACAAACAAGTCAGCTTAAAGAAAAAGGGAGCAGGGGACAATAGTCAAAAAGACTGCTGCACCAAGCAACTCCTCAGTCTCACTTTTATTAGATAGAAACAATAGCCAACAGAGGAACTGATGAAGTTCAAACATTAGTCACAAGTCTTGTGGACAAACAAGAAGGAGGGTAAGGTTTATAGTTAACCAAGGACATTCAAAGGACTCATCTAACTAACAAAGGGCGCTTTTTGGAAGAGAAAGGAGAGACAATGGAAAAGGGAAGCAGGCTGAGTTCCACTCTGAGTGGGCTGGGCATTCAAAGCTGCTTGGCCTCTGTGAACTGGGCGCATTCCATCCTGAGTGAGCTGAGCATCCCCAGTTGCTCAGCTTCATGGTCTTATATATCATCCTTTCCTCCAAAGACCTGTGGCCAGTATGTGTTTTTCTTAACACCATATCTAAATGTGCTTGGTAACTAGTAAAGTCATCCAGGGGTTATAGTTTAAATAATACATTGTTCTGAGGGGTAGTTGCACAAAACAAATGTCACAAATAAACATAAAGATGAGGTCACATCAAAGAAGGTAGGAAGTTCAGAGATATGGTTTGGGAGAGAAATGGATCATGTCCCGTGCAATGTGGAGAATGTCACAGTCATGGAGAATGAGAGAGACAGTTTAGTACACACAAGAGAGCATGGAGAAATGAATTCCACAGCAATTAGCTTAGACAGCTAGAGGGGAAATTACATGAGTTCTGGCAACCAGGAAACCTTAAATCCTGGAATTATAAAGGCAGTGGCCTTGGCTTGGAGAGAACCTGGAATCACTGGGCTGCTCTTGAAGAGAAGGCAGGGTGCAAATCACTCAGACACATAAGATGGAAACAGTGATCTGAGGAGCACCTGGGGCCCACAGCAGGGAAGTTATTTGCTCATCTCAGAGCATGTTCCAGAGAGGCAATTTACATGGAAAGAACCCTCCAGGAAAAAAAGAAACTGGCAGGCCCCATTGTCCTCCTTTTCTCTTTGCATAAATACAAAGTGACCTGTGGGAAATAGCACAGGGCCCATACTCATACCTAACTTGTTTAGACTAAGTCCCAGCCCCACACAGTCCAGTAGAGCTTCCATTCTCAGTTATGCTTGCATCCATCCCAGCACAGTGTGCACCCTCTCCCAAAAGAACAACCCAAACCCCTGTCCACATGCTATTTCCAGATATTTCCAGGAGTTTGGCAGGGCCTTGGTTACAGCAGCAATGGCTACAGATTCCATTTCATAAGCAGACCAGAGCATACTCAGTTATAATCACCACATTCAGACCAGGGAACAAACACACTTACAGTGGGCAAAGAAAGTCTAGCAAATGATGGGCCTGAAGGATAAAGCTACAGAAAGTAATACTAAGCAAAATAAATCAGTCAGAGAAAGACAAAGATCATAGGATTTCATCCATATGTGGACTTTAAGAAACTAAACAAATGAACAAAGGAAAAAGATAAATGTGGAGAGAGAGAGAAAAAATAAGAGACTCTAAGCTATAGAGAGCTAACTGATAGCTGCCAAAGGGGAAGTGGAGGGATGGGTGAAATAGGTGACAGAATTAAAGAGAATACTTATCGAAACACTAAGATGGCGGGGAAGTAGGAGGAGTCACCATTTCAACCTGTACCCTAAACTGAGCTGATTACCTACCAAAGAACTCTGACCACCCATGAAATCAGCCTGAGATCAGAATTATACACGTCTGGATCTCTACAGGAGCAGAAGACACCAGTGGCAGGTAAAGCAGAATGGGAGCATCAGACTGATATCAGAAGATAAAAAAAAGGGGGAGGGAGCCACCAGAGGTGACCGATTGGAAAGTAACACACCAACACGAGAGTGCTCTGCGTCTGGAGACCAGCATTAACTTGGAGTCTGGTTGAAAGCACTCAAAAAACAAACAGCAAAGGATCACGGGGGGTAATAGTGGGAACCTGGGCAGTTAGGGTCAGGGACCTAAGACCGGACCTAGGACAGCCTCCCCTGGCGCAGAGCCAGAGAGAATGCTGTGGAGAAATCAGGTCTCGGTCCCTGAGCCGCCAGTGCACCGGAATGCCAGCAAGCCCGAGAACAAGTGGGGTCTGGCTCCCGTGAGGGGCTGGGAGCCTGTCCAAAACCTATGGGATACAGCAATGGCGGTTCTAAGGGGGAAATACATAGCCATCCAAGCCTCCCCCCAAAAAATTGAAAAATCCAGAATACACCAGCTGTCTCTACACCTTAAAGAACTGGAGAATCAACAACAAATCAAACCAACTCCACATACAAGAAGGGAAATAAACAAGATTAGAGCAGAGATCAATGAGGTAGAAACCAGAGATACAGTAGAACGTATCAATGAAACGAGAAGGTGGTTTTTTGAAAGAATCAATAAGATTGATAAACCATTGGCCACACTAATCCAAAGAAAAGAGAGAAAGCCCAAATTAATACAATTAGGAATGAAAAGGGAGAGATCACAACTAGCACCAAGGAAGTAGAAACAATCATCAGAAATTATTACCAACAGTTATATGCCAATAAGCTAAGCAACCTAGATGAAATGGATGCATTCCTGAAAAGCTACAAACTCCCAAAATTGAACCAGGAAGAAAGTGACAACCTGAATAGAACGATATCTAGTAACGAGATTGAATCAGTGATCAAAAACCTCCCAAAAAACAAGAGCCCAGGACCTGACGGATTCCCTGGGGATTTCTACCAAACTTTCAAAGAAGAAATAACACCTATTCTCCTGAAGCTGTTCCAAAAAATTGAAGCAGAAGGAAAACTTCCAGACTCTTTTTATGAAGCCAGCATTACCCTGATCCTAAAACCAGGCAAAGACCCTACCAAAATGGAGAATTTCAGACAAATATCACTGATGGATATGGATGCAAAGATTCTCAACAAAATCCTAGCAAACAGGATCCATCAGCACATTCAAAAGATTATCCACCATGACCAGGTGAGATTCATCCCTGGGTTGCAAGGTTGGTTCAACATTCGCAAAGCAATCAGTGTGATGGAACACATCAATAAGAGAAGAGAGAACTACATGGTCCTCTCAATTGATGCAGAAAAAGCATTTGACAAAATCCAGCATCCGTTCCTGATGAAAACGCTTCAAAGTATAGGGATAGAGGAAACATTCCTGAACTTCATAAAATCTATCTATGAAAGACCCACAGCAAATATCATCCTCAATGGGAAAAAGCTTGCAGCCTTCCCATTGAGATCAGGATCACGACAAGGATGCCCACTCTCACCACTCTTGTTCAACATAGTATTAGAAGTCCTAGCAACGGCAATCAGACAACAAAGAGAAATGAAAGGTATCCAACTTGGCAAGGAAGAAGTCAAACTCTCTCTCTTCGCAGATGACATGATTCTTTATATGGAAAACCCCAAAGACTCCATCCCCAAACTACTAGAACTCTTACAGCAATTCAGTAACGTGGCAGGATACAAAGCCAATGTACAGAAATCAGTGGCTTTCCTATACACTAACAATGAAAATACAGAAAGGGAAATTACAGAATAGATTCCATTTACTATAGCACCAAGAACCATAAGATACCTGGGCATAAACCTAACCAAAGAAGTAAAGGACCTGTACTCGAGGAACTACAGAACACTCATGAAAGAAATTGAAGAAGACACAAAAAGATGGAAGACAGTTCCATGCTCTTGGATTGGAAGAATAAACATTGTTAAAATGTCTATACTGCCTAGAGCAATCTATACTTTTAATGCCATTCCGATCAAAATTCCACCAGTATTTTTCAAAGAGCTGGAGCAAATAATCCTAAAATTTGTATGGAGTCAGAAGAGATCCCGAATTGCTAAGGAAATGTTGAAAAACAAAAACAAAACTGGCAGCATCACGTTACCCGATTTCAAGCTTTACTACAAAGCTGTGATCACCAAGACAGCGTGGTACTGGCATAAAAACAGACACATAGACCAGTGGAACAGAGTGGAGAGCCCAGATATGGACCCTAAACTCTATGGTGAAATAATCTTCGACAAAACAGGAAAAAAATACAATGGAAAAAAAGACAGTCTCTTCAATAAATGGTGCTGGGAAAACTGGACAGCGATATGTAGAAGAATGAAACTCGACCATTCGCTTACACCGTACACAAAGATAAACTCGAAATGGATAAAAGACCTCAACGTGAGACAGGAATCTATCAGAATCCTAGAGGAGAACATAGGCAGTAACCTCTTCGATATCAGCCACAGCAACTTCTTTCAAGATATGTCTCCAAAGGCCAAGGAAACAAAAGCAAAAATGAACTTTTGGGACTTCGTCAAGATCAAAAGCTTCTGCACAGCAAAGGAAACAGTCAACAAAACAAAAAGGCAACCCACGGAATGGGAGAAGATATTTGCAAATGACAGTACAGATCAAAGGTTGATATCCAGGATCTATAAAGAACTTCTCAAACTCAACACACACAAAACAGATAATCATATCAAAAAATGGGCAGAAGATATGAACAGACACTTCTCCAACAAAGACATACAAATGGCTATCAGACACATGAAAAAAAGTTCATCATCACTAGCCATCAGGGAGATTCAAATTAAAACAACATTGAGATACCCCCTGACCCCAGTTAGAATGGCCAAAATTAGCAAGACAGGAAACAACGTGTGTTGGAGAGGATGTGGAGAAAGGGGAACCCTCTTACACTGTTGGAGAGGATGTGGAGAAAGGGGAACCCTCTTACACTTTTGGTGGGAATGAAAGTTAGTGCAGCCACTTCGGAGAACAGTGTGGAGATTCCTGAAGAATTTAAGAATAGAGCTTCCCTATGACCCTGCAATTGCACTGCTGGGTATTTACCCCAAAGATACGGATGTAGTGAAAAGAAGGGCCATTTGTACCCCAATGTTTATTGCAGCAATGGCTACGGTCGCCAAACTGTGGAAAGAACTAAGATGCCCTTCAAAGGATGAATGGATAAGGAAGACGTGGTCAATATACACAATGGAGTATTATGCCTCCATCAGAAAGATGAATACCCAACTTTTGTAGCAACATGGACAAGACTGGAAGAAATTATGCTGAGCGAAATAAGTCAAGCAGAGAGAGTCAAGTATCATATGGTCTCACTTCTTTGTGGAGCATAACAAATAACATGGAGGACATGGGGAGATGGAGAGGAGAGGGAGTTGAGGGAAACTGGAAGTGGAGATGAACCATGAGAGACTATGGACTCTGAAAAACAACCAGAGGGTTATGAAGGGGCAGCGAGGGGGGGGGGGGTGGGAGGTTGAGGAACCAGGTGGTGGGTAATAGGGAGGGCACGTACTGCATGGAGCACTGGGTGTGAGTCAAAACAATGAACACTGTTATGCTGTAAATAAAAAAATAAAAATAAATAAATAAATAAAGAGAATACTTATCATGATAAACACTGAGTAATGTATAACACCATTGAATCACTATATTGTACAACTGAAACTAATACAACACTGTTAACTTTGCTGGAATGAAAAATTAAAACATAAAAACAGTATTTAAAAAGTTTGAAATGCCACTAAACAAAAAACAAATGTACAAGCAAAATCAACCTACCCCAGGGAGGAGGGAGAATCTTATTTCCAAAATTCCCTAATTGTCCAGACTTCAACAAAATGTTATGATGCATAAAACAAACAAAACAGTATATATTATTAACAGGAAAGAAGAAATCAATGAAAACTGTCTGTGAAGAACAACAGATACCATAGTTACAGAAAAAGTCTTTAAATCAACTCTATTAAGCATGCACAAATAGCATTTTTTAAAATTTGTTTATTTATCCACATCCTCTCCAACACACGTTGTTTCTGTCTTGCTAATTTTGGTCATTCTAACTGGTGTTAGTTGGTATCTCAATGTTGTTTTAATTTGAATCTCCCTGATGGCTACTGATGATGAACATTTTTTCATGTGTCTGATAGACAACAAATAGCTTTTAAAAATGGACAAAGTATTAAAGGGAATCATGAGAACCAAATAGAGAATATCAAGTTAAAAGTGATTAGGGGGTAGTCAAGATGGCGGGGAAGTAGGAGGAGGCACCGTTTCAAACTGTACACTAAAGTGAGCTGATTACCTACCAAAGAACTCCTACCACCCATGAAATCAGCCTGAGATCAGAATTATACACGTCTGGATCTCTACAGGAGCAGAAGACGCCAGTGACAGGTAAAGCAGACTGGGAGCATCGGACTGATATCGGAAGATAAACAAAAGGGGAGGGAGCCCTTCTTTTCACTACATCTGTATACAGATGTATACAGATGTAGTGAAAAGAAGGGCCACCGGTACCCCAATATTTATTGCAGCAATGGCTACAGTTGCCAAACTGTGGAAAGAACCAATATGCCCTTCAACGGATGAATGGATAAGGAAGATGTGGTCCATATACACAATGGAGTATTATGCCTCCATCAGAAAGATGAATACCCAACTTTTGTAGCAACATGGACGAGACTGGAAGAAATTATGCTGAGCGAAATAAGTCAAGCAGAGAGAGTCAAGTATCATATGGTCTCACTTCTTTGTGGAGCATAACAAATAACATAGAGGACATGGGGAGATGGAGAGGGAGTTGAGGGAAACTGGAAGGGGAGATGAACCACGAGAGACTATGGACTCTGAAAAACAACCAGAGGGTTTTGAAGGGGCGGGGGGGGGGGGGTGTGTGTGGGAGGTTGAGGAACCAGGTGGTGCGTAATAGGGAGGGCACGTACTGCATGGAGCACTGGGTGTGATGCCAAAACAATGAACACTGTTATGCTGTAAATAAACAAATAAAGGAATAAAAAAAAGGGAGGTAGAGGGAGCCACCAGAGGTGACCTATTGGAAAGTAATACCCCAATACGAGAGGGCTCTGCGTCTGGGGACCAACATTAACTTGGAGTCTTGTTGAAAGCACTCAAAAAACAAAGAGCAAAGGATCACGGGGGGAAAATAGTGGGAACCTGGACGGTTAGCGTCAGGGACCTAAGTCCCCGGACACAGGACAGCCTCCCCTGGTGCTGAGCCAGAGAGAGTGCGGCAGAGAAATCAGGTCTCCGTCCTTGAGCTGCCAGTGCACCTGACTCGCCAGCGTGCCCAAGAACGAGTGGGGTCTGGCTCCCGTGGGGGGCTGGGAGCCTGGCCAGACGGCAATCCTGAAACGAGCCCGTCCCACTCCCTCCCTTGGGATAGGTGCTCATAGTCGCTAGCCTGGAGCTCTGGCAGCCGGAAAAACCAGACATTCCCAGCCCAGGACAGTGGGAAAATCTCAGTGTGCGATCTCTGCTCCGAACCTCTCTGGCGGTCTGGAGCTGCCTAGACAGCCACCGTTGCCCTGGTTTTGGGGACAACGAGGAGCTCCTGCATCCCCAGGGACAGTGACTCAGAACCGACTCTGCCAGCAGCTTTTGCAAAACAGTCTGAGGCTTCTCTCTGAGAGGGAGGTTGGGGTGCTGTTTGCTCTCCTCTAAACCTCCAAAAACCATCAAAAGCTGTCAAGGCGAGAGAAAGCAGATGAAAGAACATAAAAACCCCCAGAGAACAAAAGGCTGAAAAAAACAGTTTCCTGAAAAAAAAAAGAGCTCACCCCCTTGAGGGGAGCGGGAGGACATAACTCAGGGAACATCATTGCCTGAAAAACCACGTGGCAGGCCCCTCCCCCAGAAAACCAACCAGGAAGGAAAAAAAAAAAAAAAAAAAGTCTACAAGAGAACAAACACCACTACTTCATAAATACAATTATTATTTTTAACTCTTTACCAATATTCTGGTTCTTTTTTTTTATACATACAGATAATTTTTTAACCTATTTACCATCACACTGAAATGTCCAGTACAACAAATTCTTTAATAACCTTCTAACCTGAACTCTTTGATACATACACCTGTGTGTTTCTTTTGCTTTTCTATTTTTTTAATTCTTTTTTAATTTTAACTTAGTTTAGTCTAGTTTATTCTTATTTAATTTTTATTTTCTACTATACATATAGTGTTAAACTTCAAGGTAATCCCCTTTCCCCAATCAATGCTACCCCTATAGGCAAACCAGTTTCTAATCCCCCTGTAACTTAGGAAAGTTGAGTCCCTTAACAAAAACATCAAGATACCTTCAGGAAGAATCAAAATAACCTTCCTCACCCACACTGAGAATCTATAACCATTCTCCCAATTTTTCCTTCTGTCAGTGTTTCTGTGAATTTGTTTGTCCTGATAATATATAAATCTTATACTTGGGGATCTTTCTGATGAGGTTCTTCCCTTTTTTTTTTTTGCTTATATATACATATTTTTTTCTCTTGTCATATACTTTTATCACTCTTTTTGTCTGTCTGTTTTTGTTTGTATACTCCACAAATCTTACCTTGTGGCCCATTTGGGCTGAGCCTTATCTTTTATCTTCCCTTTTTTTCCTATCTCTCTCTCTCTTTTTTTTTTCCTTTTTTCTTTCCCCCTTTTTTTTCTTTCTTCTTCTCTATTTCTTTTTCTTTTCTTTTTTCTCTCATTTGGGTGGGGAATCCTGATTGCACAGAAGCGTTCCAGGGTGCACATTGACTGCACCACAATCGATAAGTCCAGCTGCGTCTATTTAGTCATCTCTTACCAAAATGACTAGGAGGAGGAATACCCAACAGAAGAAAAATACAGAGGATGGACATTCGGGAACAGAGCTAATGGCTATCGACATAGACAATATGTCAGAAAAGGAATTCAGACTAACAATTATCCAGGCAATAGCTAGGTTGGAGAAAGCCATGGATGGCCAAAGAGAATTGATCAGGCCAGAACTGAAAGCCACCAGGGATGTGGTTCACAATGTTAGGGCAGAACTGAAAGCCACCAGGGATGATGTTCAAAATGCTTCAAATGAGTTCCAATCCAATCTAAATTCTCTAAAAGCTAGGGTAACTGAGACAGAAGATAGAATTAGTGATCTGGAGGACAAACAGATAGAGAGGAAGGATCAGGAGGAAGCCTGGAACAAACAGCTCAGAAGCCACGAAAACAGAATCAGGGAAATAAACGATGCCATGAAACGTTCCAATGTCAGAATTATTGGAATCCCTGAAGGGGAAGAAAAAGAAAGAAGTCTAGAAGATATACTGGAAGAAGTTGTCTATGAAAATTTTCCCAATCTCACGAATGGAAACAATGTTCATGTACTAGAGGCAGAGAGATTTCCTCCCAAGATTTTAGATTCTCGAAAGTCCGCATGACACCTTATAGTTAAAATGGGAATTATGTTTCAAGAGAGACCCTCTTAAAAGCAGCTAGGACAAAAAAGCTCCTTACAAAGAGAGGAAAGCCTATTAGAATAATGTCAGACCTTTCCACAGAGACCTGGCAAGCCAGGAAGGGCTGGCAAAATATATTCAGAGTACTAAATGAGAAGAACATGCAACCAAGAATACTCTATCCAGCAAGACTGACATTTAACACGGATGGAGAGATCAAGAGTTTCCAAGACCGGCAAGGCTTAAAAGACTATGCAACCACCAAGCCGACACTGCAGGAAATATTAAGGGGGGTCCTATAAAAGAGAAAAAATCCTAAGAACATCATTGAACAGAAATATAGAAACAATCTACAGACAGAAAGACTTCAAAGGCAACACAATGTCAATAAAAACCGCTCTCAATAATCACTCTCAATGTGAATGGCCTAAATGAGCCCATAAAACGACATAGGGTTGCAGATTGGATAAAGCGACAGGACCCATCCATATGTTGTCTACAAGAGACCCATTTTGAACCTAAGGATACACCCAGACTGAAAGTGAAGGGATGGAGAAGCATCTTTCATGCCAATGGGTTTCAAAAGAAGGCCGGGGTAGCGATTCTCATATCAGATAAATTAGATTTTAAACTAAAGACTGTAGTCAGAGATACAGAAGGACACTACATCATTCTTAAAGGGACTATCCGCCAAGATGATCTAACAATTGTGAATATCTATGCCCCCAATATGGGAGCAGCCAATTACATAAGAAAACTATTAATCAAGATAAAAAGTCATATTGATATGAATACAATAATACAAGGAGATCTTAATACACCTCTCTCAGAAATAGACAGATCATTGAAGCAGAAAATTAATAAAGAAATGAGAGCATTGAATGAAACATTGGACCAGATGGACCTCATAGACATATACAGAACATTCCACCCGAAAACAACAGAATACTCATTCTCAAGTGCACATGGAACCTTCTCCAGAATAGACCACATACTGGGTCACAAAGCAGGACTCAACCGATACCAAAAGACTGATATTATTCCCTGCATATTCTCAGATCACAATGCTTTGAAACTGGAACTCAATCACAAGGAAAATTTCAGAAGGAACTCAAAGACCTGGAAGCTAAAGACCACCTTGCTTAAGAATGCTTGGATCAACCAGGAGATCAAAGATGAACTTAAACAATTCATGGAAACCAATGAGAATGAAGACACTTCAGTCCAAAACCTATACAGCAATGGCGGTTCTAAGGGGGAAATACATAGCCATCCAAGCCCCCCTCAAAAATATTGAAAAATCCAGAATACACCAGCTGTCTCTACACCTTAAAGAACTGGAGAATCAACAACAAATCAAACCAACTCCACATGCAAGAAGGGAAATAATCAAGATTAGAGCAGATATCAATGAGGTAGAAACGAGAGATACAGTAGAATGTATCAATGAAACGAGAAGGTGGTTTTTTGAAAGAATCAGTAAGATTGATAAACCATTGGCCACACTAATCCAAAAGAAAAGAGAGAAAGCCCAAATTAATAAAATTATGAATGAAAAGGGAGAGATCACAACTAACACCAAGGAAATAGAAACATTCATCAGAAATTATTACCAACAGTTATATGCCAATAAGCTAAGCAACCTAGATGAAATGGATGCATTCCTGGAAAACTACAAACTCCCAAATTTGAACCAGGAAGAAATTGACAACCTGAATTGACCGATATCTAGTAACGAGATTGAAGCAGTGATCAAAAACCTCCCAAAAAACAAGAGCCCAGGACCTGACGGATTCCCTGGGGTATTCTACCAAACTTTCAAACAAGAAATAACACCAATTCTCCTGAAGTTGTTCCAAAAAATTGAAGCAGAAGGAAAACTTCCAGACTCTTTTTATGAAGCCAGCATTACCCTGATCCCCAAACCAGGCAAAGACCCTACCAAAAAGGAGAATTTCAGACCAATACCACTGATGAATATGGATGCAAAGATTCTCAACAAGATCCTAGCAAACAGGATCCAGCAGCACATTAAAAAGATTATCCACCATGACCAGGTGGGATTCATCCCTGGGTTGCAAGTTTGGTTCAACATTCACAAATCAATCAATGTGATAGAACAAATCAATAAGAGAAGAGAGAAGAACCACATGATCCTCTCCATTGATGCAGAAAAAGCATTTGACATAATCCATCATCCGTTCCTGATTCAAACGCTTCAAGTATAGGGATAGAGGGAACATTCCTGAACTTCATAAAATCTATCTATGAAAGACCCACAGCAAATATCATCCTCAATGGGAAAAAGCTTGCAGCCTTCCCGTTGAGATCGGGAACACGACAAGGATGCCCACTCTCACCACTCTTGTTCAATATAGTATTAGAAGTCCTAGCAATGGCAATCAGACAACAAAGAGAAATAAAAGGTATCCAACTTGGCAAGGAAGAAGTCAAACTCTCTCTCTTCGCACATGACATGATTCTTTATATGGGAAACCCCAAGGACTCCACCCCCAAACTACTAGACCTCATACAGCAATTCAGTAACGTGGCAGGATACAAAGTCCATGTACAGAAATCAGTGGCTTTCTTATACACCAGCAGTGAAAATACAGAAAGGGAAATTAGAGAATCGATTCCATTTACTATAGCACCAAGAACCATAAGATACTTGGGCATAAACCTAACCAAAGAGGTAAAGGACCTGTACTCAAGGAACTACAGAACACTCATGAAAAAAACTGAAGAAGACACAAAAAGATGGAAGACTGTTCTATGCTCTTGGATTGGAAGAATAAACATTGTTAAAATGTCTATACTGCCTAGAGCATTCTATACATTTAATGCCATTCCGATCAAAATTCCACCGATATTTTTCAAAGAGCTGGAGCAAAGAATCCTAAAATTTGTATGGAGTCAGAAGAGACCCTAAATTGCTAAGGAAATGTTGAAAACCAAAACAAAACTGGCGACATCACGTTACCCGATTTCAAGCTTTACTACAAAGCTGTGATCACCAAGACAGTATGGTACTGGCATAAAAATAGAGACATAGACCAGTGGAACAGAGTGGAGAGCCCAGATATGGACCCTCAACTCTATGGTCAAAATAATCTTCGACAAAACAGGAAAAAATATTCAATGGAAAAAAGACAGTCTCTTCAATAAATGGTGCTGGGAAAACTGGACAGCGATATGTAGAAGAATGAAACTTGACCATTCTCTTACACCGTACACAAAGATAAACTCTAAATGGATAAAAGACCTCAACGTGAGACAGGAATCTATCAGAATCCTAGAGGAGAACATAGGCAGTAACCTCTTCGATATCAGCCACAGCAACTTCTTTCAAGATATGTCTCCAAAGGCCAAAGAAACAAAAGCAAAAATGAACTTTTGGGACTTCATCAAGATCAAAAGCTTCTGGGGAGATGAACCATGAGAGACTATGGACTCTGAAAAACAACCAGAGGGTTATGAAGGGGCGGCGGGGAGGTGGGGGTGGTTGGGAGGTTGAGGAACTAAGTGGTGGGTAATAGAGAGGGCACGTACTGCATGGAGCACTGGGTGTGATGCCAAAACAATGAACACTGTTATGCTGTAAATAAACAAATAAAAAAATAAAAAAAAAGCTTCTGCACAGCAAAGGAAACAGTCAACAAAACAAAAAGGCAACCCACGGAGTGGGAGAAGATATTTGCAAATGACAGTACAGACAAAAGTTTGATATCCAGGATCTATAAAGAACTTCTCAAACTCAACACACACAAAACAGATAATCCTATCGAAAAATGGGCAGAAGATATGAACAGACACTTCTCCACCGAAGACATACAAATGGCTATCAGACATATGAAAAAATGTTCATCATTACTAGCCATCAGGGAGATTCAAAATAAAACCACATTGAGATACCACCTAACACCAGTTAGAATGGCCAAAATTAGCAAGACAGGAAACAACGTGTGTTGGAGAGGATGTGGAGAAAGGGGAACCCTCTTACACTGTTGGTGGGATTGCAAGTTAGTGCAGCCACTTTGGAGAACAGTGTGGAGACTCCTGAAGAAATTAAGAATAGAGCTTCCCTATGACCCTGCAATTGCACTGCTGGGTATTTACCCCAAAGATACAGATGTAGTGAAAAGAAGGGCCATTTGTACCCCAATGTTTATTGCAGCAATGGCTACGGTCGCCAAACTATGGAAAGAACCAAGATGCCCTTCAACGGATGAATGGATAAGGAAGATGTGGTCCATATACACAATGGAGTATTATGCCTCCATCAGAAAGGATGAATACCCAACTTTTGTAGCAACGTGGACAGGACTGGAAGAAATTATGCTGAGCGAAATAAGTCAAGAAGAGAGAGTCAAGTATCTTATGGTCTCACTTCTTTGTGGAGCATAACAAATAACATGGATGACATGGGGAGATGGAGAGGAGAGGGAGTTGAGGGAAACTGGAAGGGGAGATGAACCATGAGAGACTATGGACTCTGAAAAACAACCAGAGGGTTTTGAAGGGTCGGGGGCGGGGTGCTTGGAAGTTGAGGAACCAGGTGGTGGATAATAGGGAGGGCACATACTGCATGGAGCACTGGGTGTGATGCCAAAACAATGAACACTGTTATGCTGTAAATAAACAAATAAACGAATAAAAAAATAAATTAAAAAATAAATAAAAAATAAAATAACCAACCAGGAAGTCACTATAAGTTCACCATCCCACTGGACAACTCTACTGTAAGGTCCATGACCATCTCCCAAGTAACACTTCCAATCATTGGACTCAGTATCTTCCTCTAATAACTAACACCACCAACAGCAGTGGAAATGACTACCTGAATCCTTTTTTCTTTTATGTTTCTGATCTCTGTGAATGGCCCTACATCTACATCTTAGGCACTGGATCTACCAAATTTCCCAAACCAGAAACCCAAAGGTAAGGCTGGATTTGCCCAAGGGACGTGAGGAGAAGCAGGAACAATTGCTAAAAGCTAATTATTCTTAGCATCTTAATCTTTTTAAATCTGTGTCCTCGTCTCATATTTATGGCCATCACCTAACTCAGAAATCTATCAGCAACTCTCTGGGACCCTGTACCAGCCTCACAGATCTTCCATTCTCCACTGTGGAGCTGGAGGAACTGTTACCCCGTGAAAATCTGGACACCTGCATCCTCTGTTTACTAGCCTTTCATTTGACACCTACTGATCCCATAATAAAATCAAAACTTGTATTGAAAATAAAATCAAAAGGTATATTGAAAAAAAAAAGAAGATGGGGTACATATATATAGTGGAATATTATTCAGCCACAAAAAAGAATGAAATCTTACCATTTGCAACAATGTGGGTAGATTTAGAAAGTTAATGCTAAGCAAAATAAGTCAGCCAAAAAAGACAAATGCCATTCATACGTGGAATTTAAGAAGGAAAACAAATGAGCAAAAGGAAAAAAAGAGAGAGAAGGAGGGAGCAAATCAAGAAAAAGTCTTAACTACAGAGCACAAACTGACAGTTACCAAAGGGGAAGTAGGTGAGGAGATGGGTGCAATGGGCGATGGGGATGAAGATAGGGATTTGTCATCATGCACACTGTGTGACTAATATAAAAACTTCTTTTAAAAAGTAGTGGTAAATTAATCTGCTAGGAAAACTGGAAAAAGAGATTAAAAGTAAAAAAAAAATATACTATGTCAGAGATTAATTACCTAAAATTTATTTCTGTAAAAATTAAATCATTTAATAATAAATTCTATTCTATTCTAAAAAAAAAAAGATATATCTCCAAAGTCCAAGGAAACAAAAGCAAAAATGAACTTTTGGGACTTCATCAAGATCAAAAGCTTCTGCACAGCAAAGGAAACAGTCAACAAAACATAAAGGCAACCCACGGAATGGGAGAAGATATTTGCAAATGACAGTACAGACAAAAGGTCTATAATGAACTTCTCAAACTCAACACACACAAAACAGATAATCATATCAAAAAAATGGGCAGAAGATATGAACAGACACTTCTCCAACGAAGACATACAAATGGCTTTCAGACACATGAAAAAATGTTCATCATCACTAGCCATTAGGGAGATTCAAATTAAAACCACATTGAGATACCAACTGACACCAGTTAGAATGGCCAAAATTAGCAAGACAGGAAACAACGTGTGTTGGAGAGGATGTGGAGAAAGGGGAACCCTCTTCCACTGTTGGTGGGAATGCAAGTTAGTGCAGCCACTTTGGAGAACAGTGTGGAGATTCCTGAAGAAATTAAGAAGAGAGCTTCCCTATGACCCTGCAATTGCACTGCTGGGTATTTACCCCAAAGATACAGATGTAGTGAAAAGAAGGGTCATCTGTACCCCCAATGTTTATTGCAGCAATGGCTACGGTCACCAAACTATGGAAAGAACCAAGATGCCCTTCAACGGATGAATGGATAAGGAAGATGTGGTCCATATACTGGATGGAGTATTATGCCTCCATCAGAAAGGATGAATACCCAACTTTTGTAGCAACATGGACGGGACTGGAAGAGATTATGCTGCGTGAAATAAGTCAAGGAGAGAGAGTCAAGTATCATATGGTCTCACTTCTTTGTGGGGCATAACAAATAACATGGAGGACATGGGGAGATGGAGGAGAGGGAGTTGAGGGAAATTGGAAGGGGAGATGAACCATGAGAGACTATGGACTCTGAAAAACAACCAGAGGGTTTTGAAGGGGCGGGGTGGGTGGGAGGTTGAGGAACCAGGTGGTGGGTAATAGGGAAGGCATGTACTGCATGGAGCACTGGGTGTGATGACAAAACAATGAACACTGTTATGCTGTAAATAAACAAACAAATATATATGTTTTGTTTAACCAAATATCTGGGCACTCCATGACCCAGTCCAATTGATACAGAAAATTAATCATCACAGGGTTCAACAACAGATATAACCAGACAGAATAAGGAATCAGACACATGAATGTAAGTAAATTGAAATTAACAGTCTGAGAAGCAAAAATAACAGAACAAGGAAGAAAAATTAACACATGAATGTAAGTAAATTGAAATTAACAGTCTGAGAAGCAAAAATAACAGAACAAGGAAGAAAAATTAAAAGCCTAAGTGACCTTTATACTAACAGGAATAAAAAATAGTTGGAGTAACAGAAAGAGATAAAAAAGGCATTTAGAAAGAATATTTGAGGAAACAAAAGTTGAAAGCTTACCAAATTTCATGAAATACATGACTCTGTATATTCAAAAAGGTCAAAATCTTCAATCAGAATAAACTCAAAGTTATTCACACAGAGACATATTATAATCCAACTGTTAAAAAATAAAGACAAAATCTTGAAAGCAGCAAAAGAGAAATGACTTTTCATGTACAGGAAAATCAATAAGACTAACAGCTAACTTTTTTCAAAAACCATGGAGGTCAGATATGGAAGTGATTACATAATTAAAGTACTAAAAGAAAAATAAAACTGTTAATCAAGATTTCCAAAAATGGGGTGCCTGGGTGGCTCAGTGGGTTAAAGCCTCTGCCTTTGGCTCAGGTCATGATCCCACGGTCCTGTGATCAAGCCCCACATCAGGCTCTCTGCTCAGCAGGAAGCTTGCTTCTCCCTCTCTCTCTCTGCCGGCCTCTCTGCCTACTTGTGATCTCTGTCTGTCAAATAAATAAATAAAATTAAAAAAAAAAAGATTTCCAAAATCTATTCTTCAAAAATCGTAGAGGGAGTAAGTAACATCAGAAAAGTAGAGAGCAACAAAGTTACAAGTTTTTCCCCCTAAGAGGAAAACAAAAACAAAAACAAAACAAAACACTAGACGATGTCTGAATCAACTTTGTTGCAGCTTTTTAAAATAGTCAAAGACCTAATGTAACCAAGAAAATGCGCTCAAGAAAAAGCCATATTAAAAACAATAGAAAAAATGGAGTATTTTTACTCATTCCTACCCCACTTACTGGCATGACACAGTCAGGAGAAAGTAGCCCAGTTTCCAGTTCTCTCTCTCAGCTACTAATAACAGAGTATAACTTATTTTCAACATTCTAATCTCTCTGAAGTTTGTGCAAAAGATTGGTTTCTCTATCATCTGACTTTTGGCTCCAAAGGGAAGTCACAGAATAGTTGGATTTCAGGCTAGCAGAAACAAGTAAAGGAAATGGAGATAACACTGACATGTGAAAGATGTAATCAACTGTAAAACTACAGATGTCTTGGAAAACAGATTATAACAAAGGAATAGAATAGATCAAGTAAGTCCCCAAGAAGAGGCTTCAGTGAGACTCATTGGGCTATTAAGACATATAAAAGCAGCCAGAGGAAATTGGGGGGGGGGGGGAAGCATACATACAGACCCAGACAGGATATATGACCTGAGAAGGCTTTAAATTTTCACCCTGGGCTAATACCCAGGTTCATATCACTCCCCTATAATTAGTGAATGTCTTTTATGACAGTCTGTAAAGTTTGGGAAAAAGTGTGTTTTTTAAAAAACTATTCTTTTTTTTTTTTTTAAGTAGGTCCCATGACTAGCATGGAACCCAAAGTAGGGCTCAAACTCTTGACCCTGAGGTCAAGACCTAAGCTGAGATCAAGAGTCTGACATTTAACTGATGAGCCACACAAGTGCCCATCAAATATTCACTTTTAACAAAAGATCATCAGCATCCAAACAGAAGGGAAACATGGGCCACTCAAAGAAACAAAATATCCAGAAACTGGCCTGAAAGAAACATAAGCATCAGACTTACTAGATTAATTAAAAAAAAAACTGTCTTATATTCTCGAATTGGTAAAAAGAAAACACAGAAGAGTGCTAAAATAAATCAGAAAAATAATATATGAACAAAGTAAAAATATCAGTAAAGATGTAGAAATAATAAATAAGAACCAGAAATTTCATGCTGAAAAATACCAGAACCATATTGAGAAATATAATACAGTGTTCAACAAAAGAGTTGACAGACAGAAAAAAGAAACAGCAAACTTGAAGAAAAGCTATTTGGAACTATTATGTTTGAGGAGCAAAAGGACAATAAAATGACAAAGTGAACAGACCTATGACTTATGAGACACCATCAAGTAAAAAATATGGGCATTATGGGAGTCCAAGAAGGAGATGAGTAAAATAAAGAAACAGAGAGATTATTTGAAGACATAATATCTGAAAATTCCCAAATTTAAGGTAGAACAAGGGCATATAAATCAAAAAAGTGCAAACAATGACAAATAAGATAAATTCAAGTGTATTTATATTGAGACATGAAACGATGAAAATGTGAAAAGGGAGCAACAAAGAATCTTGAAAATAATTTTTTAAGTGACTCATTACATACAAAGGATTTTTCTTTGGAATTATCTGATGATTTCTCAGCAGAAATTTTGGAAACCAGAAAACAGTGGAACAATACATTTATAGTGCTAAAAGAAGAAGCTGTCAACCAAGAGTATCATAGTGAATTCATTACTATTAGGATTGCTCAACAAGAAATTTTAGGAATCCTCCAAATTGAAATAAGATAGTTCTAGGTACTAACTCAAAATCTTATGAAAACATAAAGTTGTCCAGTACTAGTAAATACATGGCTATTTCCTTTGCTCTGTGGAAACAAAGGCAGAAGAAAAATTATTAAATTTCCTTACTACCCAGAGCCCACTGACAAGCCCTTGAAACAGGCAGAGTGACATTACTCTAAGGACTCCACTACCTCCACTTTAATACTTTGCTAAGGGAAAAAGCCAGTCCTAGCCTGACCAGTTTTCACCCACAGCAAGGATCCTGTAAATCTACTTTAACATATAAAAATTCCTTTGGAAACTTCCTTTATCTCCAAACTCTCCAAGATACATGCTGGCAATCATCCCCAAGCATATGGTCCACCAACATACATCTGAAGGGCCTCATGACTAAGGTTTGGTAATGGTAATGAAATGAACTTTTCCCAACAACAGCTAGCCCCTCAAGGTCCTGAATACCTTGTTTCCAAAATTCCTTAGGGACTTATGATATCCCTGACCCCCTCCCAACTTGCAAGTATATAATGGGCCACTCCTCACAACCCTGGTGCAACTCTTTCTGCCCATGGGTCCTGTCCCCATGCTTTAATAAACCACCACTTTGCACCAAAGAATTCTTTCTTGGTCATTGGCTCTGAATCTCACCCCGCTGAACCTCACCTAAATTCTAAAACTTCATCCATCATAAATTATATAATATATATATATATATATATGTATATATATATATTAAATATATAATATATATATATGTATATATATATACATTTATATATATATGTATATATATATTATATAATTTATGATGGATGAAGTTTTATATATATATATATACATATTCAATTGTGTAAATTGTCTCCCTTCAGTTATATATATATATATATATATATATATATATATATACATTAGAGCTCCTTAATATGTAAAGCAACTGAAGGGAGACAATTTACACAACTGAAGGAAGAAATGGATACCTTTTACAGTGATAGTAGGGGACTTCAGTGTTCCACTTTCAATAATAGATAGGGCAACCAAGTAGAAAAATGAAAAGAAAATAGAGCACTAAAACAACAATATAGATCAACTGGACCTAACAGATGTAGATATGATATATATGTCACATTCTACACAAAAACAGAGTGCTTGTAAAACATTCACTGAGGTATACCATGTATTCAGCCACAAAAGAAACCTTAATAAATTTTAAGAAATGGAAATCACACAGAGTAACATTTCTGAGCAAAATTTTTAAAAACTAGAAATCAACAGCATTAAAGAACTATAAAATCCAGATGTATATGGAAATTAACACAATATTTACAATCAATGAATCAAAGAATAAATCACAAGAGAAATTTGAAAATATCTTGACAAATGTATATGTAAACACAAATGCCAAAAAATATAAGATACAGTGAAATCAGCTAAGAGGGACATTTGTAACTATAAACACTTACATTAAAAAAGAGAAAGGTAATCAACAATGTAAATTAACATCTTAAGGAACTAAATAAAAAACAAAACAAAACCCAAAGGCACCAGAAGGAAGAAAATAACAAGGATTAGTGTAGACAAACTTGAAAAAGATTGCCAAGAGGAAGATGTCAGAATAGGAGGAGGACCTAAGTTTGTCTCCTTCCAAGAACATAACTAGATAACTATCACTTTATTTAAATGATGAGGGATCAGAAATCTAGCTGAGGACAAAGCAGAAGCTGACATGTCACAACCACACCCCCCACACACTCTTGCATGGGACATGTGTAACAGTCTTTCAGGAAGCTCCCAACTACCTTAATGTTAATGCCTTCCTAGAAGGAAAAAACAACCTTAACTTGACAACAGAAGGCCTCCAGTATTCTGTGAGTCTTCTTTAACATATAAAAATCCTTTTGAAACCTCCCTTTTCCTTATCTCCCCCAACCCATAGTATATAATCAGCCACTCCTCACAACCCCAGTGCAGGAGCTCTTTCTGCTCAAGGGTCCTGTCCCCATGCTTTAACAAAACCACCATTTTGCACCAAAGTCATCTTAAGAATTCTTTCTTGGCCATTGGCTGTGAAAAAGAGATAGGCTGTATTTCATCATTTCTTGAAACCAGTGGGACATAAAGCCTAGAGTTTTAGAAGTCAGTGGGCTTGACTGGAATAGAGCATGAGAGCACTGTGCTGCTCTTAGAAAGAAGGTGGAAAGAAAGCAGAAAAAAAAAGAACAAACCCATAGGCAGTAAGCATGGAAATAGAAACCTAAAGAATGCCTGGAGCACACATAAGGATCTTCACAGATATGCTTCTCTAGGAACAAAGGATCCACAAGGCACCATTTCCTTTCCCCACTCCAAAGCATAATCTAAAATCCCCTATAGGAAGCAGTCAATTTCCAACACTAGCTGCCTAACAAAATACACCAGGCCCCAACCCCCTATGCACTGACAAGGACTACCCTTCTCTTTCACAGCTTGCCTCAGTCCCAGAGATGCAGGTCCCTTCCCCAGAAGACCAACAGAAATGCCTGCCTACACAAGTCTCTGATCAGAGAGTTCTGCAGGGCTTCAGATTTAGTGGAAGTAATATCAGGTCCATTTAACAAGCAGACCAGAACACACTGAGTTAAGACTCACCACATTCTGGCCAATAATCCAACACTGACCACTGGGGCAAAGCAGATGACTGACCTGAAGGATATAGCAATCAAAACACCACAGAAGAGTGCATGCAGCACTCACAAGAGACACCTCCTAAAGAACCATGCCCTGGTCATTATATGTTTCTTCTTCATAAAGCCATTACACTCAGGAGAGAAAATAAAATGAACTTTTCTAACACAGAGAAGACAGAGACTTAGACAAAGTGCCAAGATAGATGAATTCATCACAAATGAAAGAACTAGGTCATGGTCAGAGATCTAAGCAAAACAGATATAAGTAAGATGCCTGATGGAGAATTTAAAGCAATATTTCTAAGGATATTAGCTGGATTTGAGAAAAGAATTGAAGACTTCAGAGAGACCTTTACCACAGAGATAAGGAATTAAAAAAGAATCAGTCAGAAATAAAAACGCATGCACTGAGATTGGAAACAGTTGTGATACAATGAACACAAAGCTGGAAGAAGCAGAGAAATGAGCAAGTGACATAGAAGACAAAATAATGGAAAATAATGAAACTGAACAAAGACAGAAAAAATTATGGAACACTAGAATAGACTTAGGGAACTCAGTGACTCTATCAAACATAATAACACCTGGGAGACCCAGAAAAAGAAGAGAAAAATGGGGGGGGGGGTAGAAAATTCACTTAGGAAATAATAACTGAAACTTTCCCTAATCTGGGGAAAGAAACAGACATCTAGATATAGGAAGCAAGAGAAATCCCAACAAAATCAACAAAAGGCCAATGCCAAGATATACTGAAATTAAATTCACAAAATAGATTGATACAGAAAAGCTCTTAAAAGCAGCAGGACAAAAGAAGGCCTTAATGGATAAGAGAAGATAAATAAGGCTAGCTGCAGATTTCTCAAGAGAAATTTGGTAAAGCAGATGGGAGTGGCATGATATATTCAAAGTGCTGAATGGGAAAAATATGCAGCTAAGAATGCTTTATTCACAAAAGCTATAATTCAAGGTAGAAGGAGAGATAAAGAGTTTCCCAGACAGCAGTGCCTGAGTGGTGAAGTCAGCTAAGTGTCTGACTCTTGGTTTCAGCTCATGTCATAATCTCAGGGTCATGCAATCAATTCCCTCTTCAGGCTCTACACTCAGTGAGGAGTCTGCTTTAGTTTGTCTCTGCTTCTCCCTCTGCCCCTCTTCTGTTTTCCCTAGCTGTTTCTCTCCATCAAATAAGTAAATAAATCTATTTTTAAAACAAAATGTTTCCCAGACAAACAGAAACTAAAGGAGTCTGTGACCACTAAATCATTCCTGCAGGAAATATTAAAGGGGATTCTCTGAGTTGATGGGAAAGACCAAAAGTGACAAAGACAAGAAAGAACCAGAGAAAACCTGGAGAAACAACAATAAAACAAGTGGTCAAATAACATTAAATACATATCTATCAATAATTACTCTGAATGTAAATGGACTAAACACTCTAATCAAAAGACATAAGGTATAGGTGGGTTTAAAAAAAAACAACAATAACAAGATTCATCTATATACTGTCAGCAAGAGATTCATTTAAGGCAAAAAGACACCTTCATATTCAAAGTGAGGAGACAGAGAAACATTTATCATGCAAATGGACAACCAAAGTAAACTGGAGTAGTGATACCTGTATGAAAAAAAAACAACAACAACATAAAACTAGACATTAAAACAAATAGTGTAAGAAGGGATAGAGAAGAGCACTGTATCATAATAACGGGACCATTAAAACAAGAAGATCTAACAGTTGTACATATTTATGCATCCGACTTGGGAGCACCCAAATATATAAAGCAATTAATTACAAACATAAAGAAACTCATTGATAATAAAACAGTAATGATGAGGTATGTTAACAACCCACTTACATCAATGGACAGATCATCTAAACAGAAAACCAATAAAGAAACAATGGCTTTGAATGACACATTGGACCAGAAGGACTTAACAGATTTATTCAGAGCACTTCATCCTAAAGCAGCAGGATGCACATTCTTTTCAAGTGTAAATGGGACATTCTCCAGAGCAGATTACATACTAGGTCACAAATCAGGCCTCAACAAGCACACAGATTGAGATCATACCATGCATATATTCTGATAACAATGCTATGAAATGAAGTGAACTACAAGAAAAACTTTGGGAAGACCACAAATAAATGCAGGTTAAACAAATGCTACTAAACAATGAATGTGGGTGGCAACAAGAAAATCAAGGAAGAATTAAAAACAAATACATGGAAACAAGTGAAAATGAAAACAGTGGTTCAAAACATTTGGGACAATGAGCCAAGATTTCTACTCAGCTATAGGATCACAAGAAGAAATAACCAATGCATATGTACCCATTCTGGTTTGTGGGTTTTTTTTTTTTTTTTTTTTTTTGGTTTTGGAATTTGTCTTTTTTTTTTATTTTCCCATTTTATTTATTTTTTTAGCATAACAGTATTCACTGTTTTTGCACAACACCCAGCGCTCCATGCAAAACGTGCCCTCCCCATTACCCACCAACTGTTCCTCCAACCTCCCACCCCTGACCCTTCAAAACCCTCAGGTTGTTTTCCAGAGTTCATAGTCTCTTATGGTTCGCCTCCTCTTCCAAATTTTTTTTTTAAATAAACATATAATGTATTTTTATCCCCAGGGGTACAGGTCTGTGAATCGCCAGGTTTACACACTTCACAGCACTCACGATAGCACATACCCTCCCCAATGTCCATAGCCCCCTCCCCCTCTCCCAATCACACCTCCCCCCAGCAACCCCCAGTTTGTTTTGTGAGATTAAGAGTCATTTATGGTTTGTCTCCCTCCCAATCCCATCTTGTTTCATTTATTCTTCTCCTATCCCCCTAACCCCCCAGGTTGCTTCTCCATGTCCTCATATCAGGGAGATCATATGATAGTTGTCTTTCTCTGATTGACTTATTTCACTAAGCATGATACGCTCTAGTTCCATCCACGTTGTCGCAAATGGCAAGATTTCATTTCTTTTGATGGCTGCATAGTATTCCATTGTGTATATATACCACATCTTCTTTATCCATTCATCTGTTGATGGACATCTAGGTTCTTTCCATAGTTTGGCTATTGTAGACATTGCTGCTATAAACATTCGGGTACACGTGCCCCTTCGGATCACTATGTTTGTATCTTTAGGGTAAATACCCAGTAGTGCAATTGCTGGGTCATAGGGTAGTTCTATTTTCAACATTTTGAGGAACCTCCATGCTGTTTTCCAGAGTGGTTGCACCAGCTTGCATTCCCACCAACAGTGGAGGAGGGTTCCCCTTTCTCCACATCCTCGCCAGCATCTGTCATTTCCTGACTTGTTCATTTTAGACATTCTGACTGGTGTGAGGTGATATCTCATTGTGGTTTTGATTTGTATTTCCCTGACGCCGAGTGACGTAGAGCACTTTTTCATGTGTCTGTTGGCCATCTGGATGTCTTCTTTGCAGAAATGTCTGTTCATGTCCTCTGCCCATTTCTTGATTGGATTGTTTGTTCTTTGGGTGTTGAGTTTGCTAAGTTCCTTATAGAATTTGGATACTAGTCCTTTATCTGATGTGTCGTTTGCAAATATCTTCTCCCATTCTGTCAGTTGTCTTTTGGTTTTGTTAACTGTTTCCTTTGCTGTGCAAAAGCTTTTGATCTTGATGAAATCCCAATAGTTCATTTTTGCCCTTGCTTCCCTTGCCTTTGCCGTTGTTCCTAGGAAGATGTTGCTACGGCTGAGGTCGAAGAGGTTGCTGCCTGCATTCTCCTCAAGGATTTTGATAGATTCCTTTCTCACATTGAGGTCCTTCATCCATTTGGAGTCTATTTTCGTGTGTGGTGTAAGGAAGTGGTCCAATTTCATTTTTCTGCATGTGGCTGTCCAATTTTCCCAGCACCATTTATTGAAGAGGCTGTCTTTTTTCCATTGGACATTCTTTCCTGCTTTGTCGAAGATTAGTTGACCATAGAGTTGAGGGTCTATTTCTGGGCTCTCTATTCTGTTCCACTGATCTATGTGTCTGTTTTTGTGCCAGTACCATGCTGTCTTGATGATGACAGCTTTGTAGTAGAGCTTGACGTCTGGAATTGTGATGCCACCAACTTTGGCTTTCTTTTTCAATATTCTTTTGGCTATTCGAGGTCTTTTCTGGTTCCATATAAATTTGAGGATTATTTGTTCCATTTCTTTGAAAAAAATGGATGGTATTTTGATACGGATTGCATTAAATGTGTAGATTGCTTTAGGTAGCATGGACATTTTCACAATATTTATTCTTCCAATCCAGGAGCATGGAACATTTTTCCATTTCTTTGTGTCTTCCTCAATTTCTTTCATGAGTACTTTAAAATTTTCTGCATATAGATTCTTAGCCTCTTTGGTTAGGTTTATTCCTAGGTATCTTATAGTTTTGGGTACAATTGTAAATGGGATTGACTCCTTAATTTCTCTTTCTTCTGTCTTGTTGTTGGTGTACAGAAATGCAACTGATTTCTGTGCATTGATTTTATATCCTGACACTTTACTGAATTCCTGTACAAGTTCTAGCAGTTTTGGAGTGGAGTCTTTTGGGTTTTCCACATATAGTATCATATCATCTGCGAAGAGTGATAGTTTGACTTCTTCTTTACCAATTTGGATGCCTTTAATTTCTTTTTGTTGTCTGATTGCTGAGGCTAGGACTTCTAGTACTATGTTGAATAGCAGTGGTGATAATGGACATCCCTGCCGTGTTCCTGACCTTAGCGGAAAAGCTTTCAGTTTTTCTCCATTGAGAATGATATTTGCGGTGGGCTTTTCATAGATGGCTTTGATAATATTGAGGTATGTGCCCTCTATCCCTACACTTTGAAGAGTTTTGATCAGAAAGGGATGCTGTACTTTGTCAAATGCTTTTTCAGCATCTATTGAGAGTATCATATGGTTCTTGTTCTTTCTTTTATTAATGTGTTCTATCACATTGATTGATTTGCGGATGTTGAACCAACCCTGCAGCCCTGGAATAAATCCCACTTGATCGTGGTGAATAATCCTTTTAATGTACTGTTGAATCCTATTGGCTAGTATTTTGGCGAGAATTTTTGCGTCTGTGTTCATCAAGGATATTGGTCTGTAGTTCTCTTTTTTGGTGGGATCCTTGTCTGGTTTGGGGATCAAGGTGATGCTGGCCTCATAAAATGAGTTTGGAAGTTTTCCTTCCGTTTCTATTTTTTGGAACAGTTTCAGGAGAATAGGAATCAGTTCTTCTTTAAATGTTTGGTAGAATTCCCCTGGCAAGCCGACTGGCCCTGGGCTTTTGTTTGTTTGGAGAGTTTTGATGACTGTTTCAATCTCCTTACTGGTTATGGGCCTGTTCAGGTTTTCTATTTCTTCCTGGTTCAGTTGTGGTAGTTTATATGTCTCTAGGAATGCATCCATTTCTTCCAGATTGTCCAATTTGTTGGCGTAGAGTTGCTCATAGTATGTTCTTCTAATTGTCTGTATTTCTTTGGTGTTAGTTGTGATCTCTCCTCTTTCATTCATGATTTTATTGATTTGGGTCCTTTCTCTTTTCTTTTTGATGAGTCTCGCCAGGGGTTTATCAATCTTATTGATTCTTTCAAAGAACCAGCTCCTAGTTTCATTGATTTTTTCTATTGTTTTTTTTGGTTTCTATTTCATTGATTTCTGCTCTGATCTTTATGATTTCTCTTCTCCTGCTGGGTTTAGGGTTTCTTTCTTGTTCTTTCTCCAGCTCCTTTACGCGTAGGGTTAGGTTGTGTACTTGAGACCTTTCTTGTTTCTTGAGAAAGGCTTGTACCGCTATATATTTTCCTCTCAGGACTGCCTTTGCTGTGTCCCACAGATTTTGAACTGTTGTGTTTTCAATATCATTTTTTTCCATGAATTTTTTCAATTCTTCTTTAATTTCCTGGTTGACCCATTCATTCTTTAGAAGGATGCTGTTTAGTCTCCATGTATTTGGGTTCCTCTTGTGATTGAGTTCTAGCTTCAGAGCATTGTGGTCTGAAAATATGCAGGGAATGATCCTAATCTTTTGATACCGGTTGAGACCTGATTTGTGACCCAGGATGTGATCTATTCTGGAGAAAGTTCCATGTGCACTAGAGAAGAATGTGTATTCTGTTGCTTTGGGATGAAATGTTCTGAATATAACTGTGATGTCCATCTGGTCCAGTGTGTCATTTAAGGCCTTTATTTCCTTGTTGATCTTTTGCTTGGATGATCTGTCCATTTCAGTGAGGGGAGTGTTAAAGTCTCCTACTATTATTGTATTATTATTTATGTGTTTCTTTGATTTTGTTATTAATTGGTTGATATAGTTGGCTGCTCCCACGTTAGGGGCATAGATATTAAAAATTGTTAGATCTTCTTGTTGGACAGACCCTTTGAGTAGGATATAGTGTCCTTCCTCATCTCTTATTATAGTCTTTGGCTTAAAATCTAATTGATCTGATATAAGGATTGCCACCCCAGCTTTATTCTGATGCCCATTAGCATGGTAAATTGTTTTCCACCCCCTCACTTTAAATCTGGAGGTGTCTTCACGTCTAAAATGGGTTTCTTGCAGGCAACATACTGATGGTTTTTTTTTTTTTTTATCCATTCTGATACCCTGTGTCTTTTGATTGGAGCATTTAGCCCATTACCATTCAGGGTAACTATTGAGAGATATGAATTTAATGCCATTATTAGCCTGTAAGGTGACTGTTCCTGTATATTGTCTCTGTACCTTTCTGATCTACTACTTTTAGGCTCTCTCTTTGCTTAGAGGACCCCTTTCAATATTTCCTGTAGAGCTGGTTTGGTGTTTGCAAATTCTTTCAGTTTTTGTTTGTCCTGGAAGCTTTTGATCTCTCCTTCTATTTTCAATGATAGCTTAGCTGGATAGAGTATTCTTGGCTGCATGTTTTTCTCGTTGAGTGCTCTGAATATATCATGCCAGCTCTTCCTGGCCTGCCAGGTCTCTGTGGATAAGTCTGCTGCCAATCTAATATTTTTACCATTCTATGTTACAGACTTCTTTTCTCGGGCTGCTTTCAGGATTTTCTCTTTGTCACTAAGACTTGTCAATTTTACTATTAGGTGACGGGGTGTGGACCTATTCTTGTTGACTTTGAGGGGGGTTCTCTGCATCTCCTGGATTTTGATGCTTGTTCCCTTTGCCATATTAGGGAAATTCTCTCCAATGATTCTCTCCAATAGACCTTCTGCTCCCCTCTGTGTTTCTTCTTCTTCTGGAATCCCAATTATTCTAATGTTGTTTCGTCTTATGTTGTCACTTATCTCTCGAATTCTCCCCTCATGATCCAGTAGCTGTTTGTCCCTCTTTTGTTCGGCTTCTTTATTCTCTGTCATTTGGTCTTCTATATCACTAATTCTTTCTTCTGCCTCATTTATCCTAGCAGTGAGAGCCTCCATTTTTGATTGCACCTCATTAATAGCTTTTTTGATTTCAACTTGGTTAGATTTTAGTTCTTTAATTTCTCCAGAAAGGGCTTTAATATCTCCAGAGAGGGTTTCTCTAATATCTTCCATGCCTTTTTCGAGCCCGGCTAGAATGTTCAGAATCGTCATTCTGAACTCTTGATCTGACATAGTACCCATGTCTGTGTTGATTAGGTCCCTAGCCTTCGGTACTGTCTCTTGTTCTTTTGTTTGTGGTGATTTTTTCCGCCTTGTCATTTTGTCCAGATAAGAGGATATGAAGGAGCAAATAAACTACTAAAAGGGTGGCAAAGACCCCAGAAAAATGCGCTGTAACCAAGTCAGAAGAGACCCCTAATTGTGGGGGGGAGAAAGGGGATAAAAACAGGTTCTTTCAGAAAGTGGTTGATTTTCTGTTTCTAGAGTTGCTGTTCTTCTTCTCTTCGCTCTCCCGTTGGATTTGTAGGTGTTTGCAATGTTTAGATAAGCTATCAAGCTGATCTCCTGCTACCTGATGTCGTCTCAGGCTGCTACTTCTCCGCCATCTTGACTCCTCCCCCCCTGGTTTGTGTTTTTTTGTTGTTGTTTTGTTTTGTTTTGTTTTACTTTCAGAAGAGTATTCAATAACTTACATGAGATATTCAATACTTTATTACAAAGTAAAGTTTTGTGTTAGATAATTTTATGCAATGAAGCAAACATAACTATTCTGAGAATGTTTAAGGTAGGTTAGAGTAAGCTAAGATTTTATAGATTAGATGTGTTAAATGCATTTTTAATCATGATGTTTTCAAGTTGCAATGGATTCCTTGGGATGCAACCCCATCATAAGTTGAGGAACATTTATATGAATAGTTTTCTTACTTAGTATGGAAATGTTATTTTAGATAGGCAATAATGTCATAAATGTGATGTTTGATGTCTATTAGTAAACTGAACTTTTGTAGCAATCTATTATCCCCATAGAGGCAATGCTACCTCTCCCAGATGTGCTCCAAGAAAAGTAAACCACCTCTCCCAGTGCATCCCAGGGGATCCTCAGTTCAAGCTGTTGCTCCTGGGTGCTCTGCCCTCCCTCATAGGAGTACTGCAGCACCCTCCAGGCTCCATACTGTCCATGGTGCACACCTCTTTAGAACTCTAGTCTTTGAGCTCCACTGCTTGTAAAAACTCATAAAAATCAGCCCCTCTCAGTTTTCCAGTCAATGCAGTCAATGGATTTGAGGAAGTGCTTTTCCTTGTGGAATGCTTGTACACTTCTCTCTCTCTCTCTCTCTCTCTCTCTCTCTCCATGATAGGGCTCTCAACCCTCCACAGAACCCATGATTTCTTTCTCCCCCAAAATTATATCTCCACATCTCCAGATCTCCTACCTTTCACAATGTAGCCTCAACTTTCCCTCTAGTTGTGCAATTTGTTGTCAGTCCTTGGATCAATTTCTTGGGTGTTCAGAATATTTGTTTATTTGTCTGTTTATTTATTCTATTTTGAATACATAAATATTTGATATTTATCTAGCTGTCTTTGAGGGACAATGCAAACCTAAAGTACTCCTCCTACTCTGCCATTTTATTATTTTAAGAAGTGTATTTGGGGCACATGGGTGGCTCAATTGGTTAGGTGTCCATCTGCCTCTTGATCTCAGCTCAGGTCCTGATCTCAGGGTCATGAGTTCAAGCACATATTGGGCTTCACACTGGGCATGGAATCTGTTAAAAAAAAGAAATATTTGTGCTTAAATTGCATGATTTTAAATATGGTCTAACCATTTGTACATATGCATGGTCACAGGTATACACTCATCATATCCATAGTCACTTTGAGATTTGTGGCTTTGAAATTCCACAGATTTCTAGAACACTTCATTGAAACTGAGCTACAGTTGCTCTGTGATGAATGTTTTTTAGTTCTACAATGCTCTGTAGCAGGGTCATAGAATCCCTTAATTAGGAACTAGAATCCTGCAGACATTCTGAATTCGATGATGTTCCTTAACACACCTAATTCCACTTCTGAGTTCCTTTTTAGGGATTAACTCCACTGTGCATGCTCATACAGAACCAGGCCTTCCCAGTTTTGAAATTTCTGAGAAGATGTAAACTGGGGACCTGAGTCAAAATTCTGGAAAGCTGAAATGGCTAAATTCCTAGCAGTATTAGACATCTAACATATTTCAGAGATATGGAATATGATGTTTATTGTTATTTTTACAGGTGGATAAATCTGCTAGGGAGGAGTCTTTGAAACTCACCCACTCACTTTCTGAAATATCTTCTTCCCAGATGCCCTCCCTAATCCTTTGAAGTCAACATGCCTCCACATAGATCAGTTTTCCTCAGATTGGTCTCTTCTTCTGGCCCTGTCAAGATGACCTTTTCTAATTCCATTCTAAAGTTAAATTCTTCCCCTTGTTTGTACTAGGTGCTTATACATAGGGGGACAATACCCTATGCCCAGCTGATAGTAAGACAGTTGGCTCTAGGTGATTCTGGCTCACAGTCCTCCACAGGGTGCAATCAAACTATCCAGAGAGAATAAAGAACACTCAAGGCTTGACTTGACGGAATTTTCTTCAGAGCTCTTCACATTTGCCTCCCCACAGGGCTTTCTCTTTACATGGTGTCTGGCTCTATAGAATGCATTATCAAAAACAAAACAAAATCCACACAGAACCTGCACTCTTTGCAGAACTTATTTCTTGAAGTAATATATATTACTTCCAGTATATTCCATATATTAGAAGTCAGTCAAGAAATTAACCAAAATTCCAAGAGAGGTGATTATAGGGCATGAATCCGAAAGGTGAGGACAATTGAAGTTGTTTTAGAAGCTACCACCTCAGGAGAGAAAATTAATATTACAAAATTCCCATCTTTCTTCTCTACTGACCATCTTATAAAAACTCTTTCTAAAAACAACATTCTGTTGAAAATTGTGATATCATGAAAAGACATTAAACCTGAGAAAAAGTTGTTTTAGAAAAAAAAACCCCACATCTTTAATAGTTAAAATCACTCCAGTTACATATTTTGTACGTATTTTCATTTTATTTCATAAGATAACACTAAAAAATATATTTTCTCAAACTCTGTATGTAACAGAGGTTCTTTTCAAATATTGAAATAACATAAGCTTATATGCCATTTATAAGTAAAAATACCTTGTTCTTTTTGATAAAACAGGAAAAAATATACAGTGGAAAAAAGACGGCCTCTTCAATAAATGGTGCTGGGAAAACTGGACAGCTATATGTAGAAGAATGAAACTCAGCCATTCTCTTACACCGTGCACAAAGATAAACTCGAAATGGATAAAACCTCAACGTGAGACAGGAACCCATCAAAATCCTAGAGGAGAACATAGGCAGTAACCTCTTCGAAATTGGCCACAGCAAAAAATGAACTTATGGGACTTCATCAAGATCAAAAGCTTCTGCACAGCAAAGGAAACAGTCAAAAAAACAAAGAGGCAAACCACGGAATGGGAGAAGATATTTGCAAATGACAGTACAGACAAAAGGCTGATATCCAGGATCTATAAAGAACTCCTCAAACTAAACACACACAAAACAGATAATCCTATCAAAAAATGGGCAGAAGAGGGGCGCCTGGGTGGCTCAGCGGGTTAAAGCCTCTGCCTTCAGCTCAGGTCATGGTCCTGGGGTCCTGGGATCGAGCCCCGCATCGGGCTCTCTGCTTAGCTGGGAGCCTGCTTCCTCCTCTCTTTCTCTCTGCCTGCCTCTCTGCTACTTGTGATCTCTATCTGTCAAATAAATAAATCTTTAAAAAAATAGGCAGAAGATATGAACAGACACTTCTCCAATGAAGACATACAAATGGCTATCAGACACATGAAAAAATGTTCATCATCACTAGCCATCAGGGAGATTCAAATTAAAACCACATTGAGATATCACCTTTCACCAGTTAGAATGGCCAGAATTAGCAAGACAGGAAACAACGTGTGTTGAAGAGGATGTGGAGAAAGGGGAACCCTCTTCCACTGTTGGTGGGCATGCAAGTTAGTGGAGCCACTTTGGAGAACAGCGTGGAGATTCCTCAAGAAATTAAAAATAGAGCTTCCTGGTCAAGATGGCAGGGAAGTAGGAGGAGGCGCCATTTCAACCTGTACCCTAAAGTGAGCTGATTACCTACCAAAGAACTCCGACCACCCATGAAATCAGCCTGAGATCAGAATTATACACGTCTGGATCTCTACATGAGCAGAAGATGCCAGTGGCAGGTAAAGCAGACTGGGAGCATTGGACTGATATTGGAAGATAAACAAAAGGGGGAGGGAGCCGCCAGAAGGGACCGATTGGAAAGTAATCCCCAATACGAGAGTGCCCTGCGTCTGGGGACCAGCATTAACTTGGAGTCTCGTTGAAAGCACTCAAAAAACAAAGAGCAAAGGATCACGGGGGGAAATAGGGGAACCAGGGCGGTTAGCGTCAGGGACCTAAGTCCCTGGACCCAGGACAGCCTCCCCTGGTGCGGAGCCACAGAGAGTGCGGCGGAGAAATCAGGTTTCTGTCCCTGAGCCGCCAGTGCGCCCGAACGCCAGCGCGCCCGAGAACGAGTGGGGTCTGGCTCCCGTGAGGGGCTGGGAGCCTGGCCAGACGGCAATCCTGAAATGCGCACGTCCCACACAATCCTTGGGATACGTGCTCGTAGGCGCTAGCCTGGAGCTCTGGCAGCCAGAAAAACCAGACATTCCCAGCCTGGGACAGTGGGAAAATCTCAGTATGCGATCTCTGCTCGGAACCTCTCTGGCAGTCTGGAGCTGTCCAGAGAGCCACTGCTGCCCTGGTTTTGGGTACAACGAGGAGCTCCTGCATCCCCAGGGACAGTGATTCAGAACTGACTCTGCCAGCAGCTCTTGCAAAACATTCTGAGGCTTCTCTCTGAGAGGGAGGTCGGGGTGCAGTTTGCTCTCCTCTAAACCTCCAAAAACCATCAAAAGCTGTCAAGGCAAGAGAGAGAAAGCAGATGAAAGAACATAAAACCCCCCAGAGAACCAAATCTTGAAAAAAACAGTTTCCTCAGAGCCCACCCCCTTGAGGGGAGTGGGAGGACCTAACTCGGGGAACATCATTGTCTGAAACCCACGTGGCAGGCCCCTCCTCCAGAAAACCAAGCAGGAAGGAAGAAAAAAAAAAAGACTCAAGAGAACAACCACCACTACTTCATAAATAAAACTTTTATTTTTAAATCTTTACCAATATTCTGGTTCTTTTTTTTTATACATACAGATAATTATTTAACCTATTTACCACCACACTGAGATGTCCAGTACATCAAATTCTTTAATAACCTTCTCACCTGAACTTTTTGATACATACACCCGTGTGTTTCTGTTGCTTTTCTTTTTTTTTAATTCTTTTTAATTTTAACTTAGTTTAGTCTAGTTTATTCTTTTTTAATTTTTATTTTCTACTATACATATAGAGTTAAACTTCAAGGTAATCCCCTTTCCCTAATCAATGCTACCCCTATAGGCAAACCAGTTTCTAATCCCCCTGTAACTTAGGAAAGTTGAGTCCCTTAACAAAAACATCAAGATACCTTCAGGAAGAATGAAAATAACCTTCCTCACCCACACTGAGAATCTATAACCATTCTCCCAATTTTTCCTTCTGTCAGTGTTTCTGTGAATTTGCGTTTGTCCTGATAATATAAAAATCTTATACATGGGGTTCTTTCTGATGAGGTTCTTCCCCTTATATATATATATATATATATATATATATATATATATATATGTATGTATAAATATATTTTTTCTCTTGTCATATACTTTTATCAGTCTTTTTGTTTGTCTGTTTTTGTTTGTATACATCACAAATCTTACCTTGTGGCCCATTTGGGCTGAGCCTTCTCTTTTATCTTCCCTTTTTTTCCTACCTCATTCTCTCTCTTTTTTTTCTCCTTTTTTCTTTTCCTTTTTTTTCTTTCTTCTTCTCTATTTCTTTTTCTTTTCTTTTTTCTCTCATTTGAGTGGGGAATCCTAATTGCACAGAAGCGTTCCAGGGTGCACCTTGACTGCACCACAATCGATAAGTCCAGGTGCATCTGTTCAATAACCTCTTACCAAAATGACTAGGAGGAGGAATACCCAACAGAAGAAAAATACAGAGGATGGGCTTTCTGCAACAGAGCTAATGGCTATCGACATAGACAATATGTCAGAAAAGGAATTCAGACTAACAATTATCCAGGCAATAGCTAGGTTGGAGAAAGCCATGGATGACCAAACAGAATTGATTAGGGCAGAACTGAAAGCCACCAGAGATGATGTTCACAATGTTAGGGCAGAACTGAAAGCCACCAGGGATGATGTTCAAAATGCTCCCAATGAGTTCCAATCCAATCTAAATTCTCTAAAAGCTAGGGTAACTGAGACAGAAGATAGAATTAGTGATCTGGAGGACAAACAGATAGAGAGAAAGGATCAGGAGGAAGCCTGGAACAAACAGCTCAGAAGCCACGAAAACAGAATCAGGGAAATAAATGATGCCATGAAACGTTACAAAGTCAGAATTATTGGAATCCCTGAAGGGGAAGAAAAAGAAAGAACTCTAGAAGATATACTGGAAGAAGTTGTCTATGAAAATTTTCCCAATCTCACGAATGGAAACAATGTTCATGTACTAGAGGCAGAGAGATTTCCTCCCAAGATTTTAGATTCTCGAAAGTCCTAAGGGCAACTTATAGTTAAAAGGAGGAATTATGTTTCACGACAAACCCTCTTAAAAGCAGCTACGACAAAGAAGCTCCTTACATACAGAGGAAAGCCTATTACAATAACGTCAGACCTTTCCACAGAGACCTGGCAAGCCAGGAAGGGCTGGCAAAATATATTCAGAGTACTAAATGAGAAGAACATGCAACCAAGAATACTCTATCCAGCAAGACTGACATTTAAAATGGATGGAGAGATAAAGAGTTTCCAAGACCAGCAAGTCTTAAAAGACTATGCAACCACCAAGCCGACACTGCAGGAAATATTAAGGGGGGTCCTTTAAAAGAGAAAAAATCCTAAGAATATCATTGAACAGAAATATAGAAACAATCTACAGACAGAAAGACTTCAAAGGCAACACGATGTCAATAAAAACCTAACTCTCAATAATCACTCTCAATGTGTATGGCCTAAATGCACTCATAAAATGACACAGGGTTGCAGATTGCATAAAATGACAGATGCCATCCATATGTTGTCTACAAGAGACCCAATTTGAACCTAAGGATACACCGAGACTGAAAGTGAAGGGATGGAGAAGCATCTTTCATGCCAATGGGCCTCAAAAGAAGGCCGGGGTAGCGATTCTCATATCAGATAAATTAGATTTTAAACTAAAGACTGTAGTCAGAGATACAGAAGGACACTACATAATTCTTAAAGGGACTATCCGCCAAGACGATCTAACAATTGTGAATATCTATGCCCCCAATATGGGAGCACCCAATTACATAAGAAAACTATTAATCAAGATAAAGAGTCATATTGATACGAATACAATAATAGTAGGAGATCTTAATACGCCTCTCTCAGAAATAGACAGATCATCGAAGCAGAAAATTAATAAAGAAATAAGAGCATTGAATGAAACATTGGACCAGATGGACCTCATAGACATATACAGAACATTCCACCCGAAAACAACAGAATACTCATTCTTCTCAAGTGCACATGGAACCTTCTCCAGAATAGACCACATACTGGGTCACAAAGCAGGACTCAACCGATACCAAAAGACTGACATTATTCCCTGCATATTCTCAGATCACAATGTTTTGAAACTGGAACTCAATCACAAGGAAAAGTTCAGAAGGAACTCAAACATCTGGAAGCTAAAGACCACCTTGCTTAAGAATGCTTGGATCAACCAGGAGATCAAAGACGAACTTAAACAATTCATGGAAACCAATGAGAATGAAGACACCTCGGTCCAAAACCTATGGGATACAGCAAAGACGGTTCTAAGGGGAAATACATAGCCATCCAAGCCTCCCTCAAAAACATTGAAAAATCCAGAATACACCAGCTGTCTCTACACCTTAAAGAACTGGAGAATCAACAACAAATCAAACCATCTCCACATGCAAGAAGGGAAATAATCAAGATTAGAGCAGAGATCAATGAGGTAGAAACGAGAGATACATTAGAAGGTATCAATGAAACTAGAAGCTGGTTTTTTGAAAGAATCAATAAGATCGATTAACCATTGGCCACACTAATCCAAAAGAAAAGAGAGAAAGCCCAAATTAATAAAATGATGAATGAAAAGGGAGAGATCACAACGAACACCAAGGAAATAGAAACAATCATCAGAAATTATTACCAACAGTTATATGCCAATAAGCTAAGCAACCTGGATGAAATGGATGCATTCCTGGAAAACTATAAACTCCCAATATTGAACCAGGAAGAAATTGACAACCTGAATAGACGGTATCTAGTAACGAGATTGAAGCAGTGTTCAAAAACCTCCCCAAAATCAAGAGCCCAACAGAAATGAACTATTGGGATTTCATCAAGATCAAAAGCTTTTGCACAGCAAAGGAAACAGTTAACAAAACCAAAAGACAACTGACAGAATGGGAGAAGATATTTGCAAACGACATATCAGATAAAGGGCTAGTATCCAAAATCTATAAGGAACTTAGCAAACTCAATACCCAAAGAACAAACAATCCAATCAAGAAATGGGCAGAGGACATGAACAGACATTTCTGCAAAGAACACATCCAGATGGCCAACAGACACATGAAAAAGTGCTCCACGTCACTCGGCGTCAGGGAAATACAAATCAAAACCACAATGAGATATCACCTCACACCAGTCAGAATGGCTAAAATGAACAAGTCAGGAAATGACAGATGCTGGCGAGGATGTGGAGAAAGGGGAACCTTCCTCCACTGTTGGTGGGAATGCAAGCTGGTGCAACCACTCTGGAAAACAGCATGGAGGTTCCTCAAAATGTTGAAAATAGAACTACCCTATGACCCAGCAATTGCACTACTGGGTATTTACCCTAAAGATACGAACATAGTGATCCGAAGGGGCACGTGTACCCGAATGTTTATAGCAGCAATGTCTACAATAGCCAAACTATGGAAAGAACCTAGATGTCCATCAACAGATGAATGGATAAAGAAGATGTGGTATATATACACAATGGAATACTATGCAGCCATCAAAAGAAATGAAATCTTGCCATTTGCGACGACGTGGATGGAACTAGAGCGTATCATGCTTAGTGAAATAAGTCAATCGGAGAAAGACAACTATCATATGATCTCCCTGATATGAGGACATGGAGAAGCAACATGGGGGGATAGGGGGATAGGAGAAGAATAAATGAAACAAGATGGGATTGGGAGGGAGACAAACTATAAATGACTCTTAATCTCACACATCAAACTGGGGGTTGCTGTGGGGAGGTGGGTTTGGGAGAGGGGGAGGGTCTATGGACATTGGGGAGGGTATGTGCTATCGTGAGTGCTGTGAAGTGTGTAAACCTGGCGATTCACAGACCTGTACCCTGGGGATAAAAATACATTATATATTTATAAAAAAAAAAATTGGAAGGGGAGGCAAACCATAAGAGATATGAACTCTGAAAAAGACCCGGAGTGTTTTGAAGGGTCAGGGGTGGGAGGTTGGGGGAACAGGTGGTGGGTAATGGGGAGGGCACGTTTTGCATGGAGCACTGGGTGTTGTGCAAAAACAATGAATACTGTTACACGGAAAAAATAAATAAAATGGAAAAAATAATCAAAAAAACAAAAAACAAGAGCCCAGGACCTGATGGATTCCCTGGGGAACTTTACCAAACTTTCAAAGAAGAAATAACCCCAATTCTCCTGAAGCTGTTCCAAAAATTGAAGCAGAAGGAAAACTTCCAGACTCTTTTTATGAAGCCAGCATTACCCTGATCCCCAAACCAGGCAAAGACTCTACCAAAAAGGAGAATTTCAGACCAATATCACTGATGAATATGGATGCAAAGATTCTCAACAAGATCCTAGCAAACAGGATCCAGCAGCACATTATAAAGATTATCCACCATGACCAGGTGGGATTCATCCCTGGGTTGCAAGTTTGGTTCAACATTCGCAAATCAATCAATGTGATAGAAAAAAATCAGTAAGTGATGAGAGAAGAACCACATGGTCCTCTCAATTGTTGCACAAAAAGCATTTGACAAAATCCAGCATCCGTTCCTGATTCAAACGCTTCAAAGTATACGGATTGAGGGAACATTCCTGAACTTCATAAAATCTATCTATGAAAGACCCACAGCAAATATCATCCTCAATGGGAAAAAGCTTTCAGCCTTCCCGTTGAGAACAGGAACACGACCAGGATGCCCACTCTCACCACTCTTGTTCAACATGGTATTAGAAGTCCTAGCAACGGCAATCAGACAACAAAGAGAAATAAAAGGTATCCAAATTGACAGTGAAGAAGTCAAACTCTCTCTCTTCGCAGATGACATGATTCTTTATATGGGAAACCCCAAAGACTCCACCCCCAAACTACTAGAACTCATACAGCAATTCAGTAACGTGGCAGGATACAAAGTCCATGTACAGAAATCAGTGGCTTTCTTATACACTAACAATGAAAATAGAGAAAGGGAAATTAGAGAATCGATTCCATTTACTATAGCACCAAGAACCATAAGATCTAACCAAAGAGGTAAAGGAACTGTACTCGAGGAACTACAGAACACTCATGAAAGATATTGAAGAAGACAAAAAAAGATGGAAGATTGTTCCATGCTCTTGGATTGGAAGAATAAACATTGTTAAAATGTCTATACTGCCTAGAGCTATCTATACTTTTAATGCCATTCCGATCAAAATTCCACCGATATTTTTCAAAGAGCTGGAGCAAAGAATCCTAAAATTTGTATGGAATCAGAAGAGACCCCAAATTGGTAAGGAAATGTTGAAAAACAAAAACAAAACTGGCGGCATCAGGTTACCCGATTTCAAGATTTACTACAAAGCTGTGATCACCAAGACAGCATGGTACTGGCATAAAAACAGACACACAGACCAGTGGAATAGAGTGGAGAGCCCAGATATGGACCCTCAACTCTATGGTCAAAATAATCTTCGACAAAACAGGGAAAAATATTCAATGGAAAAAAGACAGTCTCTTCAATAAATGGTGCTGGGAAAACTGGACAGCGATATGTAGAAGAATGAAACTCGACCATTCTCTTACACCGTACACAAAGATAAACTCGAAATGGATAAAAGACCTCAATGTGAGACAGGAATCTATCAGAATCCTAGAGGAGAACATAGGCAGTAATCTCTTCGATATCAGCCACAGCAATTTCTTTCAAGATATTTCTCCAAAGGCCAAGGAAACAAAAGCAAAAATGAACTTTTGGGACTTCATCAAGATCAAAACCTTCTGCACAGCACGGGAAACAGTCAACAAAACAAAAAGGCAACCCACGGAATGGGAGAAGATATTTGCAAATGACAGTACAGACAAAAGGTTGATATCCAGGATCTATAAAGACCTTCTCAAACTCAACACACACAAAACAGATAATTCTATCAAAAAGTGGGCAGAAGATATGAACAGACACTTCTCCAATGAAGACATACAAATGGCTACCAGACACATGAAAAAATGTTCATCATCACTAGCCATCAGGGAGATTCAAATTAAAACCACATTGAGATATCACCTTTCACCAGTTAGAATGGCCAAAATTAGCAAGACAGGAAACAGCGTGTGTTGCAGAGGATGTGGAGAAAGGGGAACCCTCTTCCACTGTTGGTGGGAATGCAATTTAGTGCAGCCACTTTGGAGAACAGTGTGGAGATTCCTGAGGAAATTAAGAATAGAGCTTCCCTATGACCCTGCAATTGCTCTGCTGGGTATTTACCCCAAAGATACAGATGTAGTGAAAAGAAGGGCCATCTGTACCCCAATGTTTATTGCAGCAATGGCTACGGTCGCCAAACTGTGGAAAGAACCAAGATGCCCTTCAACGGATGAATGGATAAGGAAGATGTGGTCCATATACACAATGGAGTATTATGCCTCCATCAGAAAGGATGAATACCCAACTTTTGTAGCAACATGGACGGAACTGGAAGAGATTATGCTGAGCGAAGTAAGTCAAGCAGAGAGAGTCAAGTATCATATGGTCTCACTTATTTGTGGAGCATAACAAAGAACATGGAGGACATGGGGAGATGGAGAGGAGAGGGAATTGAGGGAAACTGGAAGGGGAGATGAACCATGAGAGACTATGGACTCTGAAAAACAACCAGAGGGTTATGAAGGGGCGGCGGGGGGGGGGGGTGGGTGGGTTGGGAGGTTGAGGAACCAGGTGGTGGGTAATAGGGAGGGCACCTACTGCATGGAGCACTGGGTGTGATGCCAAAACAATGGACACTGTTATGCTGTAAATAAACAAATAAAATAAATAAAATAAAATTTAAATAATAAAAAATAGATCTTCTCTATGACTCTGCAATTGCACTGCTGGGTATTTACCACAAAGATAAAGATGTAGTGAAAAGAAGAGCCATCTGTACCCCAATGTTTATTGAAGCAATGGCCATGGTCACCAAACCGTGGAAAGAGGACTTTGGGAGATGGAGAGGAGAAAGGAGTTGAGGGAAATTGGAAGGGGAGGTGAAGCGTAGAGACTTTGGACTCTGAAAAACAACCTGAGTGTTTTGAAGGGGCAGGGAGTGGGAGGTTTGGGGAACCGTGTGGTGGGTAATGGGGAGGGCATGTATTGCATGGAGCACTGGGTGTGGTGCAAAAACAATGAATACTTTTATGCTGAAAAGAAATTTAAAAAACCTTGTTCTTGTTATCCATAGATAACTGGAGGATATCATCCCTTAATGTTCCTTATTCACTCACACATGCACTTACATTCATGCATGCACACACACAATTATATAACTGACATGAAATCACATATATTCCAAAAAAAATAAAGAAAAAAGAAATTACATATATTCCAAGGCTCTACATTCCTTACTAACCATGGAAGCCATCTAGTTACTTCCCTTATAAATTCTCTATAGGTATATATTAACATGGAAATGTACACACATATAACAAGCTTTGTTGTAAATAATACTGCAATCAGTACAGGGGTGGATATATATTTTCAAATCAGTGTTTTTGTTTTCTTTGGGTAAATTCTCAACAGTGGAATTACAGGATCATAAGGTATTTCTGTTTTTAATTTTCTAATGACCTTTCATACTGTCTTCTATAGTGACTCCACCAATTTGCAGTGCAACCAACAGTGCACAAATCTTCCTTTTTAACCACTTTTTCTGTTTACCAACACTTGTTATTTCTTGTGTTTTTTTATTTTTATGAATGGATAAAGAGATGTATGTGTGTATGTATGTGTGTTATGTAGTATTACTGAAGCAGAAAAAATAATGAAACCTTGGCATTTGCAATAACATGGATGGACCCAGAATATATAATACTAAGTGAAATGTTAGCCAGAGAAAGACAAATACCATTTTTTTTCTTTTCCATGGAGATTTTAATCCCTCCATCAATACCAAACCAGTCTGTTATTATAATTATAGCTTTATGTCTTAACAACAAGTGGGGCTAGCTTCTAGATGCCCTGTGCCTCAGTAACACAGGTGCCATTTGCTATAAGAATACAGCATTTGAAGAAATAAATGTCAAAATAAAAACTGTGTTCTCAAATAATAACAACCTTACATATTTATACTATGAAAAGACACTAAATGTAGCCAGTAGTGTAGACAAACAAGGAAAGTAAGCCTAAGATTTTGTAACAGGTTTAGAATCCTATTTAAATTAGAAGACCTGGGGAGCCTGGGTGGTTCAGTCAGCCAAGAGACTGCCTTGGGCTCAAGTCATGACCCCAGGGCCCTGGGGTCAAGTCACGCATCAGGCTCCCTGCTCAATAGGGAGCCTGATTCTTCCTCTCACTCTCCCCATTGCTCTCCTTACTGTGCATGCATGGTCTCTCTCTGTCAAATAAATAAACAAAATCCTTAAAAATTAATTAACGAATTAATTAGAAGACCTGTCAGGAACTCACTTTAGCCACATGTGTCACTCAAAACTGGATTCCTGACATATGTCATATGATTTCATTTATATGTGGAATTTAAGAAGCTAAACAAGTGAGCAAACAAAGAAAAACAAAAGACAAACAAACAAACAATCAAACAGACTCTTAAATACAGAAAACAAAGTAGTGGGATGAGGGAAATAGAGAGGATTAAGGGTACACTTATCTTGATGAGCACTGAGAACTTTACAGACTTGTTGAATCATTACATTGTACACTTGAAACTAATGCAACACTGTATATTAATTATACTTGAAATGAAAGAAAGAAAGAAAAGAAAGAAATGTGAAATAAGCAAGCTTTGCACTGTTGCTTAATTTATATAAGAAAGGACATTCCTTGTATACATTTCTCCATAATTCTTGTTTCTAAAAAATTATGTAGCTCCTTCTGAACATCTATTATAGTCTTCATTAATTCTTTGTAGTGGCTTTATAACATTTCATGATATAATTACACCATAATTTATCCAGCCCTTATTACATTGGTTGTTGCCAATCCAAATAACTAATTTAAGAAATAATAATTCAAGAAATAATGTGCTACATTATTATCCATTCATATTTTCATTTCTATTGAAAGGTTATTGGAAGCAGAATTCCTGAAAAGAAAGGTGAACATTTAATTTAAGTAGACTATTTTGTAAAAAAGTCACAACACTGCACATTTCTACAGGGTGCTGTTTTCCATATATACCATGCACCAATAGACTTTTGAGTGATTTTTGGTTTTGATGGCCTTGTAGGTAACAAATAATATATACTTTAGTTTATCTTCCCTGTTGAGCCACAACTGATTATTGTTAACAGTGGATATTGTGTTATGTCAGTTGTAAAGTTTTATTAGGATTGGTGTAGGCTAACATCACTGAACCACTTTATTTGTCACAAAAAACTATAAAATATCTTTAATTAAAAGAATCTTAACTAGGTTCCTGGCATTGGGTTCACAATTTCAATAGGATTTTATTCTCTATTGTGATGAGAAAAACAACATTGTCCAAGATGGCACCATCGCAAAGTTATGGAGACAAACCTTGCCTGATGCCCTTGGTCTTAGAACAGCTGGTCAACTTTCCCACCTGTTCTGTATGTTTGGGAGTGGTAAAGACATTTTTCTCTATGGTCTTAGGCAGCAATCTGTATTTGCGATTGTTTCCATATACAATCATATGGAGTCTCCTAAGGACCGCAACACAATACCTCTCTATACTTACATAACCAGCGCTTAAATTTTACTCATTTCTATTGGTCACATAAACCTTATTCACTGCCCTCTGTTTTTTTCCAATTTGTTCCCTTCTGTGGTAAATCTTATAGCTGTTTTACATTGGCCTTTAATTCCCCTCACAAAACCCCATTCATTTAATCTCTACACACTCATAATGACTTATTTGTATGTTTATACCGATGAATCATAGTTTCTTAAGAACGTAAGTTATCCCATGAGGATGAAGACATATCTCTGAATATGATGATCCCAAAAAAACTGTTGAGTATTTGCTATGACCGGAAGGCATTTTCTCTAAATAGGTGACAGGTGAGGCTCTTTCAGCTCCTTATCTCAAACTGGTTCTTGATTTCCATTTACATTTACTGAAGAAAGTTTCTGAGTAAGTGCTTGGGGAGCTATATGGCTGAGGAATGAGCAAAGTTAAGAGGAAAGCCAAATTTATTTCATGCTCCTACAAAAGACTTGTTAATATTACTCAGTGTTCAGTGTATTTATTACAGAAGGGTGGATCTTCTTGTAGTACACATGATCTAAGGACTGGTCTGCTTATGTGAAAATGCCCAGAAAAGTTTACACCCAGTCCAGGAAGGGATCATAGAGTCAACATGTTTGGATTGCCAGAGCAATCAAGACGAGGGGGAAAAGTTGAATCATCATTGCCTCTGACAACACACTGTATGTACCAGTCACATTAGCCTTTCCTAGAAAGTTGGTATTTCCAACAATGAAAATTAATAATACCCAAATTATCAATAACAAGAAAGAGTTGATCCTCAAAAGACACTCAAATGTTTAAAGCAGTTTTCTTAGTTCCATTTGGTCTGAGATAACAGATTCTCACAGACTAGGTGACATAAACAAAATAAATTCATTCCTCATAGTTCTGGAGAAATCCAGGATCACAGTACTGGAAGATTCAGTATCTGATGAAGACCTATTTCCTAATTTCTAATTCGTCATCTTCTTGCTGTGTACATGCATGACAAAAGGGGAATGGGAGCTCTCTGGAGTCTCTTTTATAAGGGTCCTAATTTCATCCATGACCTAATTACCAAACTGAGGCCCATCTCCTAATACCATCACATTAGAGGTTAGGATTTCAAAATGTAATTTTGAGGGGAACATAAATATTCAGTCCACATCAGCAGGTATAAGGAGAGAAAATTGAAACTTTTTTATAACTAACAGCTGATTTCAAGAATAATAGCAATTCAGTTTAGGCACTTTGAAACAACCTATTAGAAACTAAATAATAAAGTTTCTTAAGCTTTTTAATTGAGTTAATATTATAGACTGAATCCAACCATATGGTTCTCCTGTAGGAATGGAACAAAGTTCTTCATGCTAGAAAAAGTGATTGTGGAGACTAGGGTCTTTGCTTATTAACCCTCTTCATAGGTTTTTTCGGTTTTGTTTTTGTTTTCTGTAAACTTTTTTTTCAGTGTAACATTATTTATTGTTTTTGCACAACACCCAGTGCTCCATGCAATACGTGCCCTCTCTATTACCCACCAACTGGTTCCCCCAACCTCCCATGCCCCGCCACTTCAAAACCTTCAGGTTCTTTTTCAGAGTCCAAAGTCTCTTATGATTCACCTCCACTTCCAATTTCCCTCAACTTCCTTCTCCTCTCCATCTCCCAATGTTCGCCATGTTATTTGTTATGATCCGCAAATAAGTGAAACCATATGAAACATGACTCTCTCTGCTTGACTTATTTCACTCAGCATAATTCCTTCCACTCCAGTCCATGTAGCTAAAAATGTTGGGTATTCATCCTTCCTTTTTTATTTATTCATTTATTTCTTTTCAGTGTAACAGTCGTCATTATTTTTGCACCACACCCAGTGCTCCATGCAGTACATGCCCTCCCTATTACCCACAACCTGGTTCCTCAACTTCCCACCCCCCACCCCTTTAAAACCCTCTAGTTGTTTTTCAGAGTCCATAGTCTCTCATGGTTCATCTCCCATTCCAGTTTCCCTCAACTCCCATCTCCTCTCAATCTCGCCATGTCCTCCGTGTTCCTTGTTATGCTCCACAAATAAGTAAGAACACATGATATTTGACAATCTCTGCTTGAATTATTTAGCTAAGCATAATCTCATACAGTCTTTAATTTTTTAATAATTTTTTTTCAGAGTAACAGTATTCATTGTTTCTGCACCACACACAGTTCTCCATGCAGTACGTGCCCTCCCTATTACCCACCAACCCTTCAAAACCCTCTGGTTGTTTTTCAGAGTCCATAGTCTCTCATCGTTCAACTCCCTTTCGAGTTTCCCTCAACTCCCTTCTCCTCTCAATCTCCCCATGTCCTCCGAGTTTTTTGTTATGCTCCACAAATAAGTGAGACCATATGATACTTAACTCTCTCTGCTTGACTTAGTTCGCTCAGCATAATCTCTTCAGATCCCGTCCATGTTGCTACAAAAGTTGGATATTCATCCTTTCTTTTTTATTTATTCATTTATTTCTTTTCAGTGTAACAGTAGTCATTATTTTTGCACCACACCCAGTGCTCCATGCAGTACGTGGCCTCCCTATTACTCACCGCCTGGTTCCTCAACCTCCCACCCCCCGCCCCTTCAAAACCCTCTGGTTGTTTTTAAAATCCATAGTCTCTCAGGGATCTTCTCCCCTTCCAGTTTCCCTCAACTCACTCTCCTCTCCATCTCCCTATGTCCTCCATGTTATTTGTTATGTTCCACAAATAAGTGAGACCATATGATATTTGACTCACTCTGCTTGACTTCTTCGCTCAGCATAATCTCTTCGGTCCCGTCCATGATGCTACAAAAGTTGGGTATTCATCCTTTCTGATGGAGGCATAATACTCCATTGTGTATATGGACCACATCTTCCTTATCCATTCATCCGTTGAAGGTCATCTTGGTTCTTTCCACAGTTTGGCGACCGTAGCCATTGCTGCAATAAACATTGGGGTACAGATGGCCCTTCTTTTCACTACATCTGTATCTTTGGGGTAAATACCCAGCAGTGCAATTGCAAGTCATAGGGAAGCTCTATTCTTAATTTCTTCGGGAATCTCCACACTGTTCTCCAAAGTGGCTACACTAACTTGCATTCCCACCAACAGTGGAAGAGGGTTCCCCTTTCTCCACATCCTCTCCAACACACGTTGTTTCCTGTATTGCTAATTTTGGCCATTCTAACTGGTGTCAGTTGGTATCTCAATGTAGTTTTACTTTGAATCTCCCTGATGGCTAGTGATGATGAACATTTTTTCATGTGTCTGATAGCCATTTGTATGTCTTCTTCAGAGAAGTGTCTGTTCATATCTTCTGCCCATTTTTTGATATGATTATCTGTTTTGTGTGTGTTGAGTTGGAGGAGTTCTTTAATGATCCTGGATATCAACCTTTTGTCTGTACTGTCATTTGCAAATATCTTCTCCCATTCCGTGGGTTGCCTTTTTGTTTTGTTGACTGTTTCCTTTGCTGTGCAGAAGCTTTTGATCTTGATGAAGTCCCAAAAGTTCATTTTCGCTTTTGTTTCCTTGGCCTTGGAGACATATCTTGAAAGAAGTTGCTGTGGCTGATATCGAAGAGGTGACTGCCTATGTTCTCCTCTAGGATTCTGATAGATTCCTGTCTCACGTTGAGGTCTTTTATCCATTTCGAGTTTATCTTTGTGTACGGTCTAAGAGAATGGTCGAGTTTCATTCTTCTACATATCGCAGTCCAGGTTTCCCAGGACCATTTATTGAAGAGACTGTCTGTTTTCCATTGTGTATTTTTTCCTGTTATGTCGAAGATTATTGGACCATAGATTTGAGGATCCATATCTGGCCTCTCTACTCTGTTACACTGGTCTATGTGTCTGTTTTTATGCCAGTACCACGCTGTCTTGGTGATCACAGCTTTGTAGTAAAGCTTGAAATCAGGTAACTTGATGCCACCAGTTTTGTTTTTGTTTTTCAACATTTCCTTAGCAATTCGGAGTCTCTTCTGATTCCATACAAATTTTAGGATTATTTGCTCCAGCTCTTTAAAAAATACCGGTGGAATTTTGATCGGAATGGCATTAAAACTATAGATTGCTCTAGGCAGTAGAGACATTTTAACAATGTTTATTCTTCCTTCCAAGACCATGGAATGGTCCTCCACCTTTTTTTGTCTTCTTCAATATCTTTCATGAGTGTTCTATAGTTCCTCGTGTACAGGTCCATTACCTCTTTGGTTAGGATTATTCCCAGGTATCTTATGGTTCTTGGTGCTATAGTAAATAGAATCAATTCTCTAATTTCCATTTTTGTATTTTCATTGTTAGTGTATAAGAAAGCCACTGATTTCTGTACATGGACTTTGTATCCTGCCACGTTACTGAATGGCTGTACGGGGTCTAGTAGTTTGGGGGTGGAGTCTTTGGGGTTTTCCATATAAATGATCATGTCATCTGCAAAGACAGAGAGTTTGACTTCTTCCTTGCCAATTTGGATACCTTTTATTTCTCTTTGTTGTTTGATTGCCGTTGCCAGAACTTCTAATACTATGTTGAACAAGAGTGGTGAGAGTGGGCATCCTTGTCGTGTTCCTGATCTCAATGAGAAGGCTGCAAGCTTTTTCACATTGAGGATGATATTTGCTGTGTGACTTTCATAGATAGATTTTATGAAGTTCAGGAATGTTCGCTCCATCCCCATACTTTGAAGCGTTTTCATCAGGAACGGATGCTGGATTTTGTCAAATGCTTTTTCTGCATCAATGGAGAGGACCATGTGGTTCTTCCCTCTTCTCTTATTGATTTGTTCTATCACATTGATTGATTTGCGAATGTTGAACCAACCTTGCAACCCAGGGATGAATCCCACCTGGTCATGGTGGATAATCTTTTGAATGTGCTGCTGGATCCTGTTTGCTATGATCTTGTGGAGAATCTTGTCATCCATATTCATCAGTGGTATTGGTCTGAAATTCTCCTTTTTGGTAGGGTCTTTGCCTGGTTTGGGGAGCAGGGTAATGCTGGCTTCATAAAAAGAGTCTGGAAGTTTTCCTTCTGCTTCAATTTTTTGGAACAGGTTCAGGAGAATTGAGGTTATTTCTTCTTTGAAAGTTTGTAGAATTCCACAGGGAATCCATCAGGTCCTGGACTCTTCTTTTTGGGGAGGTTTTTGATCACTGCTTCAATCTCGTTACTAGATACCGTCTATTCAGGTTGTCAATTTCTTCCTGGTTCAATATTGAGAGTTTGTAGTTTTCCAGGAATGCATCCATTTCATCTAGGTTGCTTAGCTTATTGGCATATAACTGTTGGTAATAATTTCTGATGATTATTTCTATTGCCTTGGAGTTAGTTGTGATCTCTCCCTTTTCATTCATAATTTTATTAATTTGGACTTTCTCTCTTTTCTTTTGGATTAGTTTGGCCAATGGTTTATCGATCTTATTGATTCTTTCAAAAAACCAGCTTCTAGTTTCATTGATACGTTCTACTGTATCTCTCGTTTCTACCTCATTTTTCTCTGCTCTAATCTTATTTCCCTTCTTGCATGTGGAGTTGGTTTGATTTGTTGTTGATTCTCCATTTCTGTAAGGTGTAGAGACAGCTGGTGTATTCTGAATTTTTCAATGTTTTTGAGGGAGGCTTGGATGGCTATGTATTTCCCCCTTAGAAATGCTTTTGCTGTATGCCATAGGTTTTGGACCAAAGTGTCTTCATTCTCATTGATTTCCATGAATTCTTTAAGTTTATCTTTGATCTCCTTGTTGATCCAAGCATTCTTAAGCAAGGTGGTCATTAGCTTCCAGATGTTTGAGTTCCTTCTGAACTTTTCCTTGTGATTGAGTTCCAGTTTCAAAGCATTGTGATCTGAGCATATGCAGGGAATAATGTCAGTCTTTTGGTATAAGTTGAGTCCTGATTTGTGACCCAATATGTGGTCTATTCTGAAGAAGTTTCCATGTGCACTTGAGAAGAATGAGTATTCTGTTGTTTTAGGGTGGAATGTTCTGTATATGTCTATGAGGTCCATCTGGTCCAATGTTTCATTCAATGCTCTTATTTCTTTATTAATTTTCTGCTTCGATGATCTGTCTATTTCTGAGAGAAGCGTATTAAGGTCTCCTACTATCAATGTATTCATATCAATATGACTCTTTATCTTGATTAATAGTTTTCTTATGTAATTGTGTGCTCCCATATTGGGGGTGTAGATATTTATAAATTTTAGATCATCTTGGTGGATAGTCCCTTTAAGAATTACATAGTGTCCTTCTGTATCTCTGACTACAGTCTTTAGTTTAAAATCTAATTTATCTGATATGAGATTTGCTACCATGGCCTTCTTCTGAGCCCCAGTGGCATGAAAGACGCTTCTCCATCCCTTCACTTTCAGTCTGGGTGTATCCTTAAGTTCAAAATGTGTTTCTTGTGGACAAGATATGGAGGTGTCCTGTCGTTTTATCCAGTCTGCAACCCTGTGTCGTTTTATGGGCGCATTTAGGCCATTCCCACTGAGAATGATTTTTGAGAGATAGGTTTTATTGACATCGTGTTACCTTTGACGTCTTTCTTTCTGTAGATTGTTTCTATATTTCTGTTCAATTTTATTGTTAGGATTTTTTCTCTTTTATAGGACCCCCCTTAATATTTCCTGCAGTGTCGGCTTGGTGGTCACATTGTCTTTTAAGCCTTGCCAGTCTTGGAAACTCTTTATCTCTCCATCCATTTTAAAATCAGTCTTGGGGTGCCTGGGTGGCTCAATGGGTTAAAGCCTCTGCATTTCGCTCAGGTCATGATTCCGGGGTCCTGGGATCAAGCCCCGTGTTGGGCTCCCTGCTTGGCATGGAGCCTGCTTCCTCCTCTCTCTCTCTGCCTGCTTCTCTCCATACTTGTGATCTCTGTCAAATAAATAAATAAAAATCCTAAAAGTCAGTCTTGCTGGATAGAGTATTCTTCTCATTTAGTACTCTGAATATATTCTGCCAGCCTTCCTCGCTTGCCAGGTCTCTGTCGACAGTTCTGACGTTATTCTAATGGGCTTTCCTCTGTATGTAAGGAGCTTCTTTGTCCTAGCTGCTTTTAAGAGGGTCTCTCTTGAAACATAATTCCTCATTTTAACTATAAGGTGTCGTGAGGACTTTTGAGAATCTAAAATCTTGGGAGGAAATCTTTCTTCCTCTAGTACATGAACGTTGTTTCCATTCGTGAGATTGGGAAAATTTTCATAGACAACTTCTTCCACTATATCTTCTAAACTTCTTTCTTTTTCCTCCCCTTCAGGGATTCCAATAATTCTGACCTTGGAACATTCCATGGCATCATTTATTCCCTGATTCTGTTTTCGTGGCTTCTGAGCTATTAGTTCCAGGCTTCCTCCTGATCCTTTCTCTCTATCTGTTTGTCCTCCAGATCACTAATTCTATCTTCTGTCTCAGTTACCCTAGCTTTTAGAGAATTTAGATTAGATTGGAACTCATTGAGAGCATTTTGAACATCATCCCTGGTGGCTATCAGTTCTGCCCTAACATTGTGAACATCATCCCTGGTGGCTTTCAGTTCTGCCCTAATCAATTCTGTTTGGTCATCCATGGCTTTCTCCAACCTAGCTATTGCCTGGATAATTGTTAGTCTGAATTCCTTTTCGAACATATTGTCAAGGTCGATAGTCATTAGCTCTGTTGCAGAAGGTCCATCCTCTGTATTTTTCATCTGTTGGGTATTCCTCCTCCTTATCATTTTGGTAAGAGATGACTGAACAGATGCAGCTGGATGTATCGATTGTGGTGCAATCAAGGTGCACCCTGCAATGTTTCTGTGCAATTAGGATTCCCCATCCAAATGAGAGAGAAAAGAAAAGAAAAAGAAATAGAGAATAAGAAAGAAAAAAAAAAGGAAAAGAGAAAAGGAAAAAAAAAGAGAGAGAGAGAGAGAGACAGGGAAAAAAGGGAAGATAAAAGAGAAGGCTCAGACGAAATGGGCCACAAGGTAAGATTTATGAAGTATACCAACAAAAACAGACAAACAAAAAGACTAATAAAAGTATATGACAAGAGGAAAAAAATGTATATATATATATATATATATATTATATTATATTATATTATATTATATATATATTATATATATATATAATATATATATATTATATATATATATAAGCAAAAAAAGGGAAGAACCTCATCAGAAAGAACCCCAAGAAATATATAAGATTTATATATTATCAGGACAAACACAAATTCACAGAAACACTGTCAGAAGGAAAAATTGGGAGAGTGGTTATAAATTCTCAGTGTGGGTGAGGAAGGTTATCTTGATTCTTCCTGAATGTATCTTGATGTATTTGTTAAGGGACTCAACATTCCTAAGTTACAGGGGGATTAGAAACTGGTTTGCCTATAGGGGTAGCATTGGTTGGGGAAAGGGGATTACCTTGAAGTTTAACTCTATATGTATAGTAGAAAATAAAAATTAAAAAAGAATAGACTAGACTAAACTAAGTTAAATTTAAAAGAATTAAAAAAATAGAAAAGCAAAAGAAAAATACGGGTGTATGTATCAAAGGTTCAGGTTAGAAGGTTATTAAAGAATTTGATGTACTGGACATCTCAGTGTGATGGTAAATAGGTTAAAAAATTATCTGTTTGTATAAAAAAAGAACCAGAATATTGGTAAAGAGTTAAAAATACAAGTTGTATTTATGAAGTAGTGGTGGTTGTTCTCTTGCCGTCTTTTTTTTTTTTTTCTTCCTTCCTGGTTGGTCTTCTGTGGGAGGGGCCTGCCACGTGGGTTTTCAGACAATGATGTTCCCTGAGTTAGGTCCGCCCACTCCCCTTAAGCGGGTGGGATCTGAGGAAACTGTTTTTGTCAGGCTTTTGTTCTCTGGGTGTTTTTATGCTCTTTCATCTGTTTTCTTTCGCCTTGACAGCTTTTGATGGTTTTTGGAGTTTTAGAGGAGAGCAAACTGCACCCCGACCTCCCTCTCAGAGAGAAGCCTCAGAATGCTCTGCAGAGATGCTGGCAGAGTCCGTTCTGAGACATGGTCCCTGGGGATGCAGGAGATCCTCATTGGATATTGGGTATACCCAATACCAGGGCAGCGGCGGCTGTCTAGGCAGCTCCAGACTGCCAGAGAGGTTCCAAGCGGAGATCGCACACTGAGATTTTCCCGCTGTCCCGGTCTGGGAATGTCTGGTTTTTCCAGATGCCAGAGCTCCAGGCTAGCACCTATGTTCACCTCTCCCAAGGGAGGGTGTGGGATGAGCGGGTTTCAGGATGTGGCTCAGGGATGGAGATCTGATTTCTCTGCTGCACTCTCTGTGGCTCAGCGCCAGGGGAGGTTGTCCTGTGTCCAAGGACTTAGGTCCCTGACCCTAACCGCCAAGATTCCCACTATTTCCGCCCCTGCTATCCTTTGCTCTTTGTTTTTTGAGTGCTTTCAACCAGACTCCAAGTTTATGCTGGTCCCCAGATGCAGGGCACTCTTGTATTGGGGTATTACTTTCCAATCGGTCACCTCTGGTGGCTCCCTCCCCCTTTTGTTTATCTTCCGATATCAGTCCGACGCTCCTAGTCTGCTTTACCTGCCACTGGCGTCTTCTGCTCCTGTAGAGATCCATACGTGTATAATTCTGATCTCAGCCTGATTTCATGGGTGGTCGGAGTTCTTTGGTAGGTAATCAGCTCACTTTAGGGTACAGCTTGAAACGGTGCCTCCTCCTACTTCCCCGCCATCTTGACTCCCCCATTATTTGTTTTTCTATATCACTCATTTGTTCCTATTCTTCTTCCATCCTTGTGGTCTTTACAACCAGTCTGTTTCAAATCTCAATTATTGTATTTTTCTCACTCTTTCATCTCTGTGATAAGGGCCTCCCAGAAATCTTTCATTTTCTCAAGCCCAGGTATTATCCCTATGACTGTTGCTTTCAAGTCTCCATCAGGCATGTTACTTCTATCTTTTTCACTTAAATCTCTGGCTGTGAACTTACCTTGTTCTTCATTTGGGATGAATCCCTCTGTTTTGGCATTTTATCTAAGTCTCTACCTTTATCCATGGGTTAGAGAAGCCCATTATGTTTCCTGCTCCTGAAAGTAATGGCTTTATAAAGAACAGGTTATATAGCATCCAGGGCTTCAGCTTAAGGAAGGGTCTCTGTTATGTGCTACATGTACTTTACTGTTGTGTTTTGGCTGTTCTATCCTTTAGGCCAGTTGTCTACAGAGACTGTTCTTGCCTGCAGTGAGCAGCCTTTGGCCCTTGGACAGAATATGGCCGGTTTTAACTAGATGTGCTGAGTCTACTTTCACTCAAACTGAAGCCCTGCCAAATTCCCATGTCCAGGTATGTGATGTGGGCAGGCATACCTGCTGGTCTGGGAAAGAAGCTTCCCACTCTGGGACTGAGTCAAGATTGATTGAGAAGGACAGTTCTGACAGAGCACAACTTCCATGAGAGGTTTTCTTATAATTATTTGTTGTTTTGTTTATTTTTAAAGTCCCGAAACTCCAGGAAATTTCAGTTAAGCATTTGGTATACCAAATGAACTTGCAACAATCAAAAATCAAACTGTACGCAAAGGAGGAAATGGCAATAGAGTAGGACTACCCAAGGTTCACCTCATCCCACGAATACAACTAGATAACTATCAAACCATCCTAAATACCCCAGAAATTAAACTGAAGCCTGGCAGTTTAAACTGAACAAATTCTACAACTAATGCTGCAGAAGAGGCCACATGAAAGGAGGTAGAAAGTGCACAGACATGGTTTGGGAGAGAAAAGGATTAAGGCTGCTGTAGGTGGGCAGGGAGTTGCAATCACAGAGAAGGACAAGAGACATACTACACTAACGGGAGCACAGAGGAAAAATGAATCCCCATAGCAATTGGCTTGGACAGCAAGAGGAGCCAAATGTCCTGACTTCTGGCAGCCAGTGGTGCTTAAAGTCTGGAGTTTTAAGGGTCAGTGGGATTGACTGGAATAGATCCTAGAGCGCATGCACTGTGCAATTCCTGAAGGGAAAACAGGGAAATGACTCAAGAGCTGAAGACATGGAAAGAATGATCTGAAGAGTGCATGGGGCACACAGTAGGTGGTTATTTGTTCATACTGGAGCAAGTCCCACAGAGTCGACATTCACAAAGGGACCTCTCTGAGAACAAAGGAACTTACACATGCCATTTCCCTCCCCTACCCCCAGCATAACCACAGGGTCAACTATAAGAATCAGTGCAGCACTGACACTCACTACCTAACTTATTTACAGCAATCACTACCCCCCTGCGACACTCTAATGGAACCCATCTTGCTTACCTCATCCTCACCATGGCAGGCCTATTTCCCTACAAACTTACTCAAACTCCTACTTACACCACGTCTCCAGGCACAGCCTCTGCTCTGGTAGCAGTAGTGACAGATCTCATATCCTAAGCAGACCCAGAACACCCCCGGCTAAAACTCACCACTTTAGGCCAAGGTCCAAACACTGTCCATAACAAGCAAAAAGAGCTTCTGCATACAACTGTCCTAAAGGATAAATCAGCCAGGAAAAATCAAAAGAACACACAAATTACACATTTGAGACACTCCCAGAAGTGCCAGGTCCTGGATGGCAGGGAGCACTACACAGCAGGTCACTACAAACCCTCTTCTTCATAAATCCATTATCTTCAAGAACAACAAATATAGTTAAGTATCCTCTAAGAGACTCAGACAAAATGAATGGACAGAGAAATTTATCCAAATGATAGAGGTCTAAGTGAAAACACATATAAGTAACATGCCAAATGGAGAATTTAAAGTACTGATCATAAAGATACTCACTGGATACAAGAAAAGGGTGAAAGACATGAGGTAGAACCTTAACACAGAGATAAGGAATAATGTAGCAGAGATAAAGGGCTCAATAAAAGATAAAATGAGAAACATGCATGATAGAGTGAATAGCAGGCTGGAAGAAACAGAGGAATGACATAGAAGAGAAAGTAGTAGAAAAGAATCAAGTTGAATAAAAGAGGAAAATGAATTATACAAAATGAGAATAGACTTCAAGAACTTAGTGACTCCATCATACATAATAATATACATAGTATAGGCATCCAGTGGAAAGAGAGAGAGAAGGGGTAGAGAATATGCTTCAAGAAGTAATAGCTGAAAGCTTCCCTAATCTGTGAAGGAATCTGATGTCCAGATCCCAGAGACACAGAGAACCCCCAACAAAAATCAACAAAAGGAGACCCACACAAAATTAAATTTGCAAAATATAGTGATAAAGAAAAAGGTTAGAGGCAGCAAGATGAAGAAGACAATAACATATAAGAGAACACTTATAAGGTTATAAGTGGATTTTTTGGCAGAAATTTTCCAAGCCGTAAGGGAGTGACATGATATATTCAAAATGCTGAATGGGAAAAATCTGCAGCCATGAATATTTTATACAGCAAAGCTATCACTCAGAATAGAAGGAGAAATAAAGAATTTCACATACAAATAAAAACTAAATAAATTCATGACCACTAAACCAGCCCTACAAGAAACATAAAAGCATACTCTTTGGGTGAAAAAATAAAAAAAAAATATAAATGACAGTATGAATGTAGGAAAAACCAAACAAGAAAAAACAACATTTTTGTTTTAAAAAATCTGTTAAGGAACTCAAAAAATAAAATGATGTAAAATATGACACCATATACCTAAAATGTGGGGAGGAGAGAAGTAAGAATGGGTTCAAATATAAACAACCATCAACTTATAATAAACTTCCATACACAGAAGATGTTATATACCAACTGAATGGTAATACACAATGGAATACTATGCAGCCATCAAAAGAAATGAAATCTTGCCATTTGCGACAATGTGGATGGAACTAGAAGGTATCATGCTTAGTGAAATAAGTCAATCGGAGAAAGACAACTATCATATCATCTCCCTGATATGAGGATGTGGAGATGCAACATGGGGGGTTAGGTGGATAGGAGAAGAATAAAGGAAACAGGATGGAATTGGGAGGGAGACAAACCATAAGTGACTCTTAATCTCACAAAAAACTGGGGGTTGCTGGGGGTAGATGGGGTTGGAAGAGGGGGAGGGGGGTTATGGACATTGGGGAGGGTATGTGCTATGGTGAGTGCTGTGAAGTGTATAAACCTGGCGATTCACAGACCTGTACCCCTGGGGATAAAAAGATATTATATGTTTATAAAAAATAAAAAAAAATAATAAATCACTAATAGGCAAAGAATAAAGAGAAAGGAATCTAGTATATCAGTAAATAAACTATCAAAGCATTAAAGAGGGCAAGAGGAGAAAAGATTTGAGAAAAACTATGGAAAACCCCACAAAACTAGTAACAAAGTGGCAAAAAATACATACCTATCAATAATTACTTTAGAAGTAAAGGAGTAAATGCTCCAATCAAAAGACAAAGGGTGACAAAATGGATAAAAAGACAAGATCATCTATAGGTGGCAGAAGACTCATTTTAGACCTAAAAACACCTGCATATTGAAAATGAGAGTATGGAGAAATATTTACCACACGAATGAATGTCAAAAGAAAGCTAGAATAGTGGACACCTGGGTGGCTCAGTTATTAAGCATCTACCTCTGGCTCAAGTTGTGATCCCATATCAGGCTCCCTACTCAGTGGGAAATCTGCCTAGTCCTCTGCCTCCCCCCTCCACCCAAGTCTTGTGCTCTCTCACTCTCTCTCAAATATATAAATAAATAAAATATTTTTAAAAAAAGAAAGCTGTAGCAACAATACACATATTAAACAGGACAAGCTTTAATAAAAACACTTTAACAAAAGCCAAAGAACACCATATAATAATAAAAAGGACAATCTAACAAGAATATATCACAATTGTAAATACGCATCCAACATTCAAACAACCAAATACATAAAAGTCAATAACAAACATAAAAGAATTAGTTGATAATAATACAACAATTGTGGGGAACATTAACATTACCCTTACCTCAAAGGTCAGATAGTCTAATTAGAAAAACAGCAAGGAAACAATAGGTTTGAATAATACACTGTAAGAGATGGATTTAACAGGTATTTTAAAAAATATTTTGTTTATTTGTTTGAAAGAAAGAGAGAGTAAAGGCATGAATGGGGAGAGGAGAGGGGTAGAGGGAGAAGCAGAGCCCCAGTTGAGCAGGGAGCCTGACGAGGGGCTAGGTCCCAGGACCAGAGATCATGACCTGAACCAAAGGCAGATGCTTAACTGACTGAGCCACCCAGGCACCACATTTAACAAATATATTAACAAAATTCCATCCTAAAATAAGAATATGCACTTTTTTTTACTGTACACTGGGCATTCTCCAGAACAGATCACATATTAAGTCACAAAGTAAGTCTTAACAAATTCAAAAAGTTTGAAGTCATACCATGAATATTTTCTGACCATAATACAATGAAACTTGAAGTCAACCACAAGAAAAAATCTGGAAAACCACAAATACATGGGAGTTAATAACATGCTACTAAACCATGAATGCATCAACCAGTAAACCAAAGAAGAAATAGAAAAGTACATGGAAATGCAAGCATAAACAATCTAACCTTACACCTGAAGGAGCTAGGAAAAGAACAACAAAAGTCTAAGACAGCAGAAAGAAGGAAATAATAAAGATTAGAGCAGAAATAAATTATCTAGAAACTAATAAAACACTATGATCAATCAATGAAACCAATAGTTGGTTCTTTGAACAAATCAATAAAATAGATAAACATTCAGCTAGAGTTACCCCCAAAATAGAGAGAGAGAGAGAGAGAGAGAGAGAAGACTCAAATAAATGAAATCACAAATGAGAGAAAAGAAATAACAACCAACACCACAGAAATACAATTATAAGAGAATATTATGAAAAGTGATATGCCAAAAATTTGAACCACCTGGAAGAAATGGATAAATTTCCAGAAGGTATAATGCACCAAAAGTGAAACAGAAAGAAACAGAAAATTTGAATAGACTGATAACCAACAAAGACATTGAAACAATAATAAAAAAATTCTCTCAAAAAAATAAAGTCCAGGGCCAGGTGGCTGCACAAACATTTAAAGAGTTAATAGCTATTCTTCTAAAACTATTTCAAAAACTAGTTAAAAGGGAGGAAAACATCCAAACTCATGAGACCAGCATTACCCTGATACCAAAACCAGATAAAGACACCACCAAAACAAACAAACAAGCAAACAAAAAAACTACAGTCCAATATCCCTGATGAACATGGGTAGAAATATCCTCAACAAAATATTATCAAACTGTATTCAACAATGCATTAAAAAAAATCACCACGATCAAGTGAAATTTATTCCTGTGTTACACAGCGTGATTCAGTATTTGCAAATCAAGGAGCGTGATACATCACATCAATTAGAGAAAGCATTAGAATCATATGGTCCTATATACAATGGAATATTACTTATCCATCAGAAAAGATAAATATCTCCCATGTATATCAGCATAGATGGAACTGGAGAGAATTATGCTAAGTGAAATAAGTCAACCAGAGAAAGACAGTTATCATATGGTTTCACTCATATGTGAGACATAAGGAATGGTGCAAAGGACAATAGGGAAAGGAGGGGAAACTGAATGGGAAGACCTCAAAGGGGGAGACAAATCATGAAAGACTCTGGACTCAGGGAAACAAACTGAGGGTTACAGAAGGCGGGGTGGGAGGAGGGGGTTGGGGTAACCAGGTGAAGGATATTAAGGAATGTATGTGCTGTGATGAGCACTGATGTCACATGCAACTAATGAATTGTTAAACACTACATCAAAAACTAATAATGTACTATATGGTGGCTAATTTAACATAACCAAAAAAAAAAAAAAAAAGGAAAGGATAAAAAGAAAAAGAAAACCCAAAAGACTCCACCCCAACTTACTAGAAATCATACAGCAATTCAGCTTCATGACAGGATACAAAATCAATGCACAGAAATCAGTTACATTTCTATACACTCACAATGTGACTGAAGAAAAAGAAATTAAGGAATTGATTTCATTTACAGTAGCACCAAAAACCATAAGATACCTAGGAATAAACCAAACCAAAGAGGTAAAGGATCTGTACTCTGGAAACTACAGAACACTTATGAAATAAATGGAGGAAAACAAAAAGAGATGGAAAAAGATTCCATACTCACGGAGTAGAAGAATTAACGTTAAAATGTCTATGCTGCCCAGATCAAGATACACATTCAATGCAATCCCTACCAAAATACCACCTACATTTTTCACAGAACAGGTACAAACAGTCCTAAAATGTGTATGGAACCAGAAAAGACCCTGAATTAACAGGGGAATGTTGAAAAAGAAAACAAAGCCAGGAGCATCACAATGCCTGACTTCAAGCTATACTGCAAAGCTGTGATCATCAACTCAGTACAGTATTGGCACAAAAATAGATGCATAGATCAATAGAACAGAGTAGAGACACCAGAAATGGACCCTCAAATCTATGGTCAACTAATCTTCGACAAATAAGGAAAGCATATCCAATGATAAAACAAAAACAAAAACTTCTCTTTAATAAATGGTGCTGGAAGAATTGGACAGCCACATGCAGAAGAACTGGACAGCCACGTGCAGAAGAATGAGACTGGACCATTCTCTTACACCATACATAAAGATAAACTCCAAATGGATGAAAGAACTCACGGTGAGACAGGAATCCATCAGAATCCTAGAGGAGAACACAGGCAGCAAACTCTTTAACCTTGGCTGCAGCAACTTCTTCCTAGAAAGGTCTCCAAAGGCAAGGAAAACAAAAGCAAAAAGAACTTTAGGGACTTCATCAAGACAAAAAGCTACTGCACAGCAAAGGAAACTCTCAACAAAGCTAAAAGGCAGTCTACAGAATGGGAGAAGGTATTTGCAAATGATATAACAGATAAAGGGCTCATATCCAAGATCTATAAGGAACTTCTCAAACTCATTATCCAAAAAAACGAATAAATCAATCAAGAAATGGGCAAAAGACATGAACAGACACTTCTCTGAGGAAGACACACAAATGGCTAAAAGATACATGAAAACATGTTCCATGTCACTTGACACCAGGGAAATACAAATTAAAACCACAATGAGATATCACCTTATACCAGTCGGAATGGCTAAAATTAACAAGACAGGCAAATGTTGGCAAGGATGGAGACAAAGGGGAGCCATCTTCCACTGTTGGTGAGAATGCAAGTTGGTACAGCCACTATGGAAAATAAGATGGAGGTTCCTCAAGAGGATAAAAATAGAGCTACCCTACAAATACACATTCTTCTTGAGTGCACGTGGAATTTTCTCCAGAACAGACCACATACTGGGTCAGAAATAAGGGCTCAACCAATACCAAAAGATTGATATTACTCCCTGCATATTCTCAGATCACAATGCCTTGAAACAGGAACTCAACCACAGGGAAAAGTTGGGAAGGAACTCAAACACCTAGAAGCTACAGACCACCTTGCTTAAAAATTCTTGGATCAACCAGAAAATCAAAGAAGAACTAAAACAATTCATGGAAACCAATGAGAATGAAGAGACTTCAGTCCAAAACCAATGGGATACAGCAAAGGCAGTCCTAAGGGGGAAATATATAGCCATCCAAGCCTCCCTCAAAAAAATGGAAAAATCCAGAATATACCAGCTGTCTCTACACCTTAAAGAACTCGAGAATCAACAAAAGATTGACTCCACACACAGGAAGGGAAATAATCAAGATTAGAGCAGAGATCAATGAGGGAGAAACCAGAGATACAGTAGAATGTATCAATGAAACTAGAAGCTGTTTTATTGAAAGAATCAATAAGATCAATAAACCACTGGCCACACTAATCCAAAAGAAAAGAGAGAAGGCCCAAATTAATAAAATGATGAATGAAAAGGGAGAGATCACAACTAACACCAAGGAAACAGAAACAATCATCAAAAGTTATTACCAACAGTGATATGCCAATAAGTTAAACAACCTAGATGAAATGGATGCACTCCTGGAAAACTATAAACTTCCCAAATTGAACCAGGAAGAAATGGACAACCTGAATAGACCGTGATCTAGTAAAGAGATTGAAGCAGTGATCAAAAACCTCCAAAAAAAAAAAAAAAAAGAGCCCAGGACCTGATGGATTCCCTGGGGAATTCTACCAAACGTTCAAAGAAGAAATAACACCTATTCTCCTGAAGCTGTTCCAAAAAATTGAAGCAGAAGGACAACTTCCAGACTCTTTTTATGAAGCCCGCATTACGCTGATCCCCAAACCAGACAAAGACCCTACCAAAAAGGAGAATTTCAGACCAATATCACTGATGAATATGGATGCAAAGATTCTCAACAAGATCCTAGCAAACAGGAACCAGCAGCACATTAAAAAGATTACCCACCATGACCAGGCGGGATTCATCCCTGGGTTACAAGGTTGGTTCAACATTCGCAAATCAATCAATGTAATAAAAAAAATCAATAAGAGAAGAGAGAAGAACCACATTGTCCTCCCAATTGATGCAGAAAAAGCATTTGACAAAATCCAGCATCCGTTCCTGATGAAAACGCTCCCAAGTATAGGGATAGAGGGAACATTCCTGAACTTCATACAATCTGTCTATAAAAGCCCCACAGCAAATATCATCCTCAATGGGAAAAAGCTTACAGCCTCCCCGTTGGGATCAGGAACACGACAAGGATGCCCACTCTCATCACTCTTGTTCAACACAGTATTAGAAGTCTTAGCAACGGCAATCAGACAACAAAGAGAAATAAAAGGTATCCAAATTGGCAAGGAAGAAGTCAAATTCTCTCTCTTCACAGATGACATGATTCTTTATATGGAAAACCCAAAAGTGTCCACCCCAAAATACTAGAACTCATACAGCAATTCAGTAACGTGGCAGAATACAAAGTCCATGTACAGAAATCAGTGGCTTTCTTATACACTAACAATGAAAATACAGAAAGGGAAATTAGAGAATCGATTCCATTTACTATAGCACCAAGAACCATAAGATACCTGGGAGTAAACCTAACCAAAGAGGTAAAAGACCTGTACTCGAGGAACTACAGAACACTCATGAAAGAAATTGAAGAAGAAACAAAAAGATGGAAGAACATTCCATGCTCTTGGATCGGAAGAATAAACATTGTCAAAATGTCTATACTGCTTAGAGCAATCTATACTTTTAATGCCATTCCAAAAAAAATTCCAGCAGTATTATTCAAAGAGCTGGAGCAAAGAATCCTAAAATTTGTATGGAATGAGAAGAGACCCCGAATTGCTAAGGAAATGTTGAAAAACAAAAACAAAACTGGCGGCATTACGTTACCTGATTTCAAGCTTTACTACAAAGCTGTGATCACCGAGACAGCGTGGTACTGGCATAAAAACAGACACATAGATCAGTGGAACAGAGGAGAGAGCCCAGATATGGACCCTCAACTCTATGGTCAAATAACCTTCGACAAAACAGGAAAAAATATATACAGTGGAAAAAAGACAGTCTCTTCAATAAATGGTGCAGGGAAAATTAAACAGCTATATGTAGAAGAATGAAACTCGACCATTCTCTTACACCGTACACAAAGATAAACTTGAAATGGATAAAAGACCTCAACATGAGACAGGAATCCATAAGCATCCTAGAGGAGAACATGGGCAGTAACCTCTATGATATCAGCCACAGCAACTTCTTTCAAGATATGTCTCCAAAGGCAGAGGAAACAAAAACCAGAATGAACTTTTGGGACTTCATCAAGATCAAAAGCTTCTCCACAGCAAAGGAAATAGTCCACAAAACAAAGAGGCAACCCACGGAATGGGAGAAGATATTTGCAAATGACAGTACAGACAAAAGGTTGATATCCAGGATCTATAAAATCAGAGAGGATTTTATAGCCATCAGGGAGATTCAAATTAAAACTACATTGAGATACAACCTGACACCAGTTAGAATGGCCAAATTAGCAAGACAGGAAACAACGTGTGTTGGAGAGGATGTGGAGAAAGGGGAACCCTCTTCCACTGTTGGTGGGAATGCAAGTTAGTGTAGCCACTTTGGAGAACAGTGTGGAGATTCCTCAGGAAATTAAAAATAGAGCTTCCCTATGACCCTGTAATTGCACTGCTGGGTATTTACCTCAAAGATACAGATGTAGTGGAAAGAAGAGCCATCTGTACCCCAATGTTTATTACAGCAATGGCCACGGTCGCCAAACTGTGGAAAGAACCAAGATGCCCTTCAACGGAGGAATGGATAAGGATGATGTGGTAGATATACACGATGGAGTATTATGCCTCTTTCAGAAATGATGAATACCCAACTTTTGTAGCAACATGGACGGGACTGGAAGAGATTATGCTGAGTGAAATAAGTCAAGCAGAGAGAGTCAAGTATCATATCGTCTCACTTATTTGTGGGGCATAACAAAGAACACGGAGGACATGGGGAGATGGAGAGGAGAGGGAATTGAGGGAAACTGGAAGGGGAGATGAACCATGAGAGACTATGGACTCTGAAAAACAACCAGAGGATTTTGATGGGGCAGGGTGTAGGAGGTTGAGGAACCAGGTGGTGGGTAATAGGGAGGGCCCATATTGCATGGAGCACTGTGTGTGGTGCAGAAATAATGAATACTATTACACTGAAAAAAGATTATTAAAAAATTAAAATATAAAAAAATAAATTGAAGCAGAAGGAAAACTTTAGTCTCTTTTGATGAAGCCAAGATTATCGTGATCCCCAAACCAGGCAAAGACCCTACAAAAACCGAGAATTTCAGACCCATATCACTGATGAATATGGATGCTAAGATTCTCAACAAGATTGTAGCAAATAAGTTCCAAAGGCACATTAAAAAGATTAACCACCGATTATTTGAGGGGGAGTCAAGATGGCGGGGAACTAGGAGGAGGCACCGTTTCAACCTGTACCCTAAAGTGAGCTGATTACCTACCAGGGAACTCCGACCACCCATGAAATCAGGCTGAGATCAGAATTAAATACGTCTGGATCTCTACAGGAGGAGAAGACACCAGTGGCAGGTAAAGCAGGGTGGGAACATCGGACTGATATTGGAAGATAAACAAAAGGGGGAGGGAGTCACCAGAGGTGACCAATTAAAAATTAATACCCGAATATGAGAGTGCCCTGCCTCTGGGGACCAGCATTAACTTGGAGTCTCGTTGAAAGCACTCAAAAAACAAAGAGCAGAGGATTGCGGGGGAGGGAAATAGTGGGAATCTGGGCTGTTAGGGACAGGGACTAAAGTCCCCGGACCCAGGAGAGCCTCCCCTGGTGCTGAGCCAGAGAGAGTGCGGCAGATAAATCAGGTCTCCGTCCCTGAGCCGCCAGTGTGCCTGAAGGCCAGCATACCTGAGAACGAGTGGGGCCCAGCTCCCGTGAGGGGCTGGGAGCCTGGCCAGATGGCAATCCTGAAATGCATGCGTCCCACACCCTCCCTTGGGAGAGGTGCTCATAGGCGTTAGCCTGGTTCTCTGGCATCTGGAAAAACCAGACATTCCCAGCCTGGGACAGCGGGAAAATCTCAGTGTGTAATATCTGATTGGAACCTCTCTGGCAGCCTGGAGCTGCCTAGACAGCTGCCACTACCCTGGTATTGGGTACAAGGAGGAGATCCTGCATCCCCAGGGACAGTGACTCAGAACCTACTCTGCCAGCAGCTCTGCAGAGCATTCTGAGGCTTCTCTCTGAGAAGGAGGTCTGGGTGCAGTTTGCTCTCCTCTAAAACTCCAAAAACCATCAAAAGCTGTCAAGGCGAGAGAAAACAGATGAAAGAACATAAAAACCCCCAAAGAACAAAAGCCTGAAAAAAACAGTTTCCTCAGAGCCCACCCCCTTGAGGGGAGCGGGAGGACATAACTCAGGGAACAACATCATTGTCTGAAAACCCACGTGGCAGGCCCCTCTCACAGAAGACCAACCAGGAAGGAAGGAAAAAAAAAAAAAAAGAAGATTATAAGAGAACAACCACCACTACTTCACAAATACAAATTTTATTTTTAACTCTTTACCAATATTCTGGTTCTTATCTTTTTTAATACACAGATAATGTTTAACCTATTAACCATCACAGTGAGATGTCCAGTATATCAAATCTCTTAATAACCTTCTAACCTGAACTTTTTGATATATACACCTGTGTTTCTTATTTTGCTTTTCTAATTTTTTTTAATTCTTTTTAATTTTAACTTAGTCTAGTTTATTATTTTTTAATTTTTATTTTCTACTATACATATAGAGTTAAACTTCAAGGTAATCCCCTTTCCCCAACCAATGCTACCCCTATAGGCAAACCAGTTTCTAATCCCCCTGTAACTTAGGAAAGTTGAGTCCCTTAACAAAAACATCAAGATAAATTCAGGAAGAATCAAAATAACCTTCCTCACTCACACTGAGAATTTATAACCACTCTCCCAATTTTTCCTTCTGTCAGTGTTTCTGTGAATTTGTGTTTGTCCTGATAATATATAAATCTTATACTTGGGGTTCTTTCTGATGAGGTTCTTCCCTTTTTTTGCTTATATATATATATATATATATATATATATATATATATATATATACATTTTTTCTCTTGTCATATACTTTTATCAGTCTTTTTGTTTGTCTGTTTTTGTTTGTATATTTCATAAATCTTACCTTGTGGCCCATTTGGGATGAGCCTTCTCTTTTATCTTCCCTTTGTTGCCCCTCTCTCTCTCTCTCTCTCTCTATTTTTTTCCTTTTTTTCTTTTCCTTTTTTTTCTTTCTTCTTCTCTATATCTTTTTTTAATATGTTTATTTGTTTATTTACACCATAACAGTGTTCATTGTTTTTTTTTTTTTAAAGATTTTATTTATTTATTTGACAGAGAGAGAGATCACAAGTAGGCAGAGAGGCAGGCAGAGAGAGAGGAGGAAGCAGGCTTCCTGCAGAGCAGAGAGCCCGATGTGGGGCTCGATCCCAGGACCCTGAGATCATGACCTGAGCCGAAGGCAGCGGCTTAATCCACTGAGCCACCCAGGCGCCCCGTGTTCATTGTTTTGGCATCATACCCAGTGCTCCATGCAGTACATGTCCTCCCTATTACCCACCACCTGGTTCCTCAACCTCCCACTCCCCCCCCACCCCTTCAAAACCCTCTGGTTGTTTTTCAGAGTCCATAGTCTCTCATGGTTCATCTCCCCTTCCAGTTTGCCTCAACTCCCTCTCCGCACCATCTCCCCATGTCCTCCATGTTATTTGTTATGCTCCACAAATAAGTGAGACCATATGATACTTAACTCTCTCTGCTTGACTTATTTCGCTCAGCATAACCTCTTCCAATCCCGTCCATGTTGCTACAAAAGTTGGGTATTCATCCTTTCTGATGGAGGCATAATAATCCATTGTGTATATGGACCACATCTTCCTTCTCTTTCCTTATCTTTATCTTTTCTTTTTTCTCTCATTTGGGTGGGGAACCCTGATTGAACAGAAGCATTGCAGGGTGCACCTTGACTGCACCACAATCGATACATCCAGCTGCATCTGTTCATTCACCTCTTACCAAAATGACTAGGAGGAGGAATACCCAACAGAAGAAAAATACAGAGGATGGACCTTCGGCAACAGAGCTAATGGCTATCGACCTAGAAAATATGTTGGAAAAGGAATTCAGACTCACAATTATCCAGGCAATAGCTAGGTTGGAGAAAGCCATGGACGACCAAAGAGAATTGATTAGGGCAGAACTGAAAGCCACCAGGGATGATGTTCAAAATGCTCTCAGTGAGTTCCAATCTAATCTAAATTCTCTAAAAGCTAGGGTAACTGAGACAGAAGATAGAATTGGTGATCTGGAGGACAAACAGATAGAGAGAAAGGATCAGGAGGAAACCTGGAACAAACAGCTCAGAAGCCACGAAAACAGAATCAGGGAAATAATTGATGACATGAAACGTTCCAACATCAGAATTATTGGAATCCCTGAAGGGGAGGATAAAGAAAGAAATCTAGAAGATATAGTGGAAGAAGTTGTCTATGAAAATTTTCCCAATCTCACGAATGGAAACAACGTACATGTCCTAGAGGCAGAGAGATTTCCTCCCAAGATTTTAGATTCTTGAAAGTCCTCACGACACCTTATAGTTAAAATGAGGAATTATGTTTCAAGAGAGACCCTCTTAAAAGCAGCTAGACAAAGAAGCTCCTTATATACAGAGGAAAGCCCATTAGAATAACGTCAGACCTGTCGACAGAGACCTGGCAAGTGAGAAAGGGCTGGCAGAATATATTCAGAGTACTAAATGAGAAGTACATGCAACCAAGAATACTCTATCCAGCAAGACTGACTTTTAGGATTTTTATTTATTTGACAGAGATCACAAGTAGGGAGAGAAGCAGGCAGAGAGAGAGAGGAGGAAGCAGGCTCTGTGCCAAGCAGGGAGCCCGACGCGGGGCTTGATCCCAGGACCCCGGAATCATGACCTGAGCGAAAGGCAGAGGCTTTAACCCATTGAGCCACCCAGGCGCCCCAAGACTGATTTTAAAATGGATGGAGAGATAAAGAGTTTCCAAGACCGGCAAGGCTTAAAAGACAATGTGACCACCAAGCCGACACTGCAGGAAATATTAAGGGGGGTCCTATAAAAGAGAAAAAATCCTAACAATATCATTGAACAGAAATATAGAAAAATCTACAGAAAGACTTCCAAGGTAACACGATGTCAATAAAAACCTATCTCTCAAAAATCACTCTCAATGTGAATGGCCTAAATGTGCCCATAAAACGACAGAGGGTTGCAGATTGGATAAAAAGACAGGACACCTCCATATGTTGTCTACAAGAAACCCATTTTGAACCTAAGGATACACCCAGACTGAAAGTGAAGGGATGGAGAATCATCTTTCATGCCACTGGGCCTCAGAAGAAGGCCATGGTAGCAAATCTCATATCAGATAAATTAGATTTTAAACTAAAGACTGTAGTCAGAGATACAGAAGGACACTACATCATTCTTAAAGGGACTATCGGCCAAGATAATCTAACAATTATAAATATCTACACCTCAATATGGGAGCACACAATTACATAAGAAAACTATTAATCAAGATAAAGAGTCATATTGATATGAATACATTGATAGTAGGAGATCTTAATACGCTTCTCTCAGAAATAGACAGATCATCAAAGCAGAAAATTAATAAAGAAATAAGAGCATTGAATGAAACATTGGACCAGATGGACCCCATAGACATATACAGAACATTCCACCCTAAAACAACAGAATACTCATTCTTCTCAAGTGCACATGGAACCTTCTCCAGAATAGACCACATACTGGGTCACAAAGCAGGACTCAACCGATACCAAAAGACTGACATTATTCCCTGCATATTCTCCGATCACAATGCTTTGAAACTGGAACTCAATCACAAGGAAAAGTTCAGAAGGAACTCAAACACCTGGAAGCTAAAGACCACCTTGCTTAAGAATGCTTGGATCAACCAGGAGATCAAAGATGAACTTAAACAATTCATGGAAACCAATGAGAATGGAGACACTTCGGTCCAAAACCTATGGGATACAGCAAAGGCAGTTCTAAGGGGGAGATACATAGATATCCAA